>NC_056749.1:230868810-230933810 GCF_019279795.1 Protopterus annectens
CACTATCGCACACTCACCTGACCCGTGCCTAACCCTAACTCACTTAAACCGCCCTAACCCCAATATTTGTCACTATTGCATACATGCCTAACCTGCCCTAACCCTAACTCACTTAAACCCCTAACCCTAAAATAAAACCAACCGCACACTTACCTGACCCCAACGCATGACCTAACACCACAGGGCTAACAATAGCAAAGCCACAATGACATCAGTATGTCTATTTTGTGTTTTCAGGATTTTGAGTTTCAGGATTTTGGTCTTTCAGGATTTTGGGCTTTCAGGATTTTGAGTTTTCAGGATTCTGAATTTTCAGGCTTTTGGTTTCAGGATTTTGATTTTCAGGCTTATGATGTTTCAGGCTTCTGAATGGGAACCATATATATATATATATATATATATATATATATATATATATATATATATATATATATATATATATATACTTATTTTTAACCCTTGAAGTGAAATTTTATTTTTAGATTGTACACTTACAGAAATTAAATACATATAAGGTAGTTTGGTCAAAAATTGGTAAAATTATTTATAAGTAAGGTATGGGTTATGAATAGACTTAAAGCTGTGGAATTGATTCTTTGTGTTAAAATTAAGTTACATGAACAACCTACAGAATAATGTGGTGTACTGCATCCAAACTAGTAACCAGAAATCACCGGTGTACTAGTCGTAGCAACCAAAATGCACCAACCAAAACCGCCAATTGATATATGAAAGATATTTCATTCAGAAAGCTAAAAGGGTTAATGCAACTTCAATTCCTTTGGCTATGTGGATTAAATATTTTACATTGATAGTTACATGATTAGACTGCAAGAATTGTTGATATTATTTGTTGAGATATTGACAGTACGTATGGTACCAGATGTCTTATATCTGCTTACAGAGGTAAATGTGCACACTGATTACAATAGTGTGCCTCATTTTTATATACTTACAGTGATTATGGTGAGGTGGCTATAAACTGCAACAAAAAAAATATATATTTTTTTGTGATAATGGAGATGACTGGAAAAAGCAGCTACATCTCCGTGGACACAATTTGCGTGTGAAAGCAGAAGGTAGTTGTAAGATTTAAATACAGCAACCAAGGACATTGTTAGTTGAGGTGGGGAAGTGCATATGAATAAGAGATAGAATACCAAATATATCTCTGAGTAGCACACTGTCCACAAAATTCATTCATTCCCTTAGGGTGTGTGGGATTATGAATAACATCAGCAAACTGAAACATTTTATTATGGCCGTTATCTCTTTCACTTTCTTTACAGTCAGACAGGACACTGCAAAAGGCAGCTACTGGTATTTTAGGGAGAAGTCTATATTTGAGAATACCAGTATTTCCCAGAATAAGAATCCAGAAAGATTGAATTATTATGTGAACCATGCATAATTGGAAACTTGTATAGCAAAGTTTTGTTGTGTGATTTTTCATCTTATACACAAGCATACCTAAATTGGCTCCTGCTTTCAAGGTATTAGATTTCACATTCACAGTCTCCACAGGGTCATATATAAACACAAACACAATTATTATTATTATTTTTTACCCTCTGCAATGTATATATTCAGTAGTGTCAAATACAAAACAGGAAACAGCATTTTGCTTAGCTAGAAATAATGGCATTAATTAACCATAATAAAATAAATTATCTCCAGAGATGTTAATGAAGTTTTGTTTGCAATAATTAATGCTTAATGTAATCATTATTAAAACAAGTTCAAATACTTTCACTTGAGTACCATTTCTAATATAAAAAGCCCCACTTAAAAGTTATTGAGATTGTGTTCTCTCCGGCTTCATTCATATAAATATTTTGTGCAAACTTGTATTGGAAAAAATACTTTTCAAATAAAGGAAATTATCAATTGGCTTAAATATATTTTATGATATACAATATAATCTCAGGGAGGGAATTTATGTTTATACTTTAACATCTCAGCACTGGCTAGAACCAGTAGAAGATCTGTATCCCTGTCTTTTGCTTTGCCCTCAAAAAAAAAAAAAAATTGTCTGAGGTTTGGATTCTGAACGGATAGTTCTGCCCATAAGGAATCACTGCCAGCACAGACTTGGAGATTTCACTGGCACTGATTTCCTAAAGGAAACCACGATCGGCATTGTGTTCCTCAGTGTGTTGTGCTTCCCGCAACTGGCAAGTGAGGAATTTCAGTTCAGACCCCTGAAGATATAGCTGAAGTAACTCAGAAACCTACTTCTCTTCAGCTTTGAGTCAAGGATGAAGAAAAGACCTAACGTCCCTTCCCCAGACATAAAACGATCTGGGTGTTCCAGCTGGGAGCATGTGCAAAGATTGACATGTTGCCTTTGACGTCATAGTTATTGCATAGTTATTGCCATGGCAGGGGTTACTAACGTAACACTAGGGTACAGAGATTTTAAGTAAGAAATTCTTCATAGTAATATATAAACTCTGAAAGAAGAAGGCTTTGTTATATGGGAGGTTCTCTTGAACTGTTACTGGATATAAGGATGTCTAAAAAAGAGAACTGAAATACAAGCCATGCTGTGTATGGGTATGTATCAAGGCTATCTCAAAGGTGCCAGCAAGCCTTAGACTTGACTTATTATTTTTTTAATTGATAAGTAGTTTAGGAGTAAAAAGGCATTTCATGTAACATCATTCTTTACTACACTGAATGCTACCAGACACACCCCAGATTTATTTATTTAAACACATCCAGACACAGCTCTGTACAACATTTTCTTTGTATTTTTGTAGTGAGGGGAAAATAGCAATGCCATTTTAGGATGTGAATTAAAATGCAGTAAATGAGTTCCTGAAAAACGACATATAACATGGAGTATTTTCCTCCTGGGTAAACAAACCCATTTTTCAGTTCTGTAATCACTACACATCTATTTAGCTACTTAACACCAATGTACATTGCCTCATTAGGTAGCTACTGTTCTGTCTCAGCCTAGTTAAAATTTCACAGTAACTAATTTATTTTATTACAAATGAGAGTGCAAGTGATAATGTCCTAAACATTTGTCAAACACATGGTTAACAGATCACAGGGAGCAAACTGTAAAGTTTAAGTAAGAAAATTAGATTAAAAATTGAACTGTTACTTGCTGAAATGTGGCTCTTAGCAGCTGTACACACCACAGACTTGCCTGTCATTTTTTTAATTTTTCCTATTTGCACATTACCTGCAGGTTGTGGCAAGTCCAACAAAGGTTAAAATGAGTCAGTCAGCCAGACAAAGAGACAAATATTATCCAGGAAATTCAAAAAAAAAAACCTGATAATATATACAGGAGCCAGAGTAGTGTTTTTGCATATATTCCTGAAAACAGCCAGCTTGCCCCTCTACCTTAATCTGAAAGTTTATAATTCATTGCTGTGTGTTGTCTGTTAAAACATACAGTATATATCTGTCTGTCTGTATGAATACATCCATACATACATTTCACATACATATATATATATATATATATATAAGTGCATTTATCTGTCGCTGCATCTTTCTGTCAGTCTTATCTGTCCATCCAATTGCATTTCTAAAACTTCTCATCATAATTTAGTTCATTGGTTAGTACTAGGCTAACTGCTCTTTTTAGGCCATTTGAAGCCTAGCCAGTTACCCCATGTGAGAATCAAACCCTGCACTTTGTGTCTTTAAGGTAAGAACCTTAACCATTATGTCATCCTCCCACCCCCAAAGATGACTTATCACAGTATGGGGCAACACTTCTAGACATTTTATTTTATTAACTAAATAAAATGATACTAGTGAGTAGAAGATAATGTAAACAGAGTACCAACTTTGTTTTTCTTCCATATTTGACAATTGAGGTTGTATATTAAAATTCTAAGCCACATTATTAGTATTTAAAATAACACTGACAAGCATTTATTCATTCATTTTCATTATTATGGTTTCATGGAGGTAAAGTTTGTCCCATTAAGCAACAGGCATAAGGCAGGAAGCCATTCTGGAAGTGATGCAAACCAACTGCAGAATGCACAGACATATACACAAACACATACAGGTAGTCTCTCTACAATCATATCTTTGAGATGTAAGAAGAAATTGTAGCATCTTAGAAAAATACTTCACACAGGGAAAACACTGGAGTGCCACAGTGTAAACATCTTAGCAGAGAACTGACGCAAAGAACAATCACCCTGAAACATCGGTGCTAGCTACTGCAGTGCTGTTCTGCTCCTTTTGCAATGCTATTAAAAAGGAAAATAACAGATAGACATATAAGGAATAGTGTATCTTTCCTCATGCTATGCCATAGATTTTGGTTCAGAAATAGATGTAGGTTGCCCAATGGCCTGGTAAAAGTCATTTATGTCTAGACATTCCATTCCACAGTAGTACACATGTGCTACTGAAGGCCAATCAAAAAAAGAAGCCCATGTGTAGGACGTACCAAGTACCTCTGCAAACAAAAAAAAAGAAAAGAAAAATTCATCAGAGTACCTACTGCATGTTTTTGTAGCATAGAAAAATCACTCAGCAAAAGATAAAATAAAATGGTAACAGAGTTAAAAGAAAGATAAAGCGATAGTGTCAGATGGTGCTGATGAGGGCTTCTCTGGTGATGATGGAAGGTGAATGCAGGAGAACTGTACTTTTTGAATGTGTGTATCTGCGTGTGTGCATTTTACTTTCAACTATATATGTACATATGGGAATGTGTGTGTGTGTGTGTGTGTGTGTGTGTTGCGGACTAGCATAAAGACAGAATTATATACATGCACACATACACTCATGTGCTAAGTAGAGTTTAACTGTTGATTCTGAAATTGTCAAATCACCATGGAGGATGGTTGCAGGGTTACTGTGGGGGACTGTAAGTCCTAGTTTCACAGCAGTTCATGGTTAATAAATTCGAAGATTTAAGCTGTGTTCTCTGCAACATATAACTACTCAATTATTCTCACTGCTGCATATATATATATATATATATATATATATATATATATATATATATATATATAGAGGGAGAGAGAGAGCGAGAGAGAATATGCTGATTCTTCAAAACACACAAGCATTGAAATATTGGTAATTGATGTTGGTATTTCAAAAAGCAAAGCAAAATCAAAAAAATATTTCCTTTTGCAATCTATGAATCAAAGCCCTACCTCTAAACTCAGGCATATTTTGTCTGAATACTAGTAGTGTTATGGAAAGGGCTCTTGTCTGTAAGGTGTAGGGCTGGGGTGAGGGTTAGCATGCATTAGTAATGAAAAGAGTCTTCTGAAGAGACAGATAAATGTCATCAGAATTATTGACAGACTCATGGCAATCAGACACCAGTGTGAAGACAGGGCAGTATTCATAACTTCAGTGTATGCCCCTCACCGGGGTTATGATGGCAAGACTGTATTCAGGCAGCAGGTGAATAGCCTATTAAATAAAGCAGGACAAAGTGACTTGGTGCTGATGATGGGGGACCTTGATGCTTATGTTGGGACAAAAATAACAGGATATGAGGACTTCCTGGGTCCTAATGGATTGGGGCAAAAGGAATAAAGAATGAGAGACCATTCTAGATTTCTGTCTGGCAAATGGCATGATGGTAGCCAGCACATGGTTCACCAAAACAGACAGTCACAAAATCGTATACAGAAGTGGTCAACATACAACTCTGGTAGACAGCCTCCTCAGAAGGAAATTGCACTGGGGTACAGTCAGAGATTGCAATGTCATCCCTAGTGAAAGTGGTGGCCCTCATCATAAACCAGTGGTGGCCCCAGTCAACTGCCAGTGGGGATCAAAGATGGAACTCAGTTCAATACAGACTAGCCTGAAGACCTGGAAGTTGACTTGAAAGAAAGTAGAGAAGTTTACAGAAATATATGGGGCATTACTTCCTCAGGAAGAAGATAAAATAGGTAATGAATGAAGAATGGCAATATCTCAAAACAGCATGTGTAAAGACAATAAAACACATATGTTGCCAAGTATGATCTGGAAATAAGGTACATAGGGAAATATGGTAGTGGAATATAAAAGACCAGGAAGTTACATAAAGAAAGGAGTGCAGAAAAAAGTGGGCGGTAAAAAAGAAAAGAAGGAATGCTAGCTCACTAACAAAGATGCTAAGAAAGTAGTCACAGTGGCAAAAGACTAAGGTGTCAGAGAAGCTCTACCAGCTTCTGGAAAATGACTCTGCAAATGGCATGAAAAAAAGTTAGGGTACAAGGCAAATACAGAAAGAAAAAACAGATAGTCATTAAACAGCATGCCCAAGGGATGTCACCAACAGTCAGTTCATCAGCACAGAGGACTTGAAAAGCAGATGGAAGGAGGAATTTCAACAGCTTTTGAATAAGAAAAGCTCCACATAATCTCTCTGATCCCTTTGTACAGATTAAGATGAATGAGGAAGTAGAACCCACCCTAAAAAAAAGTAAGAACAGCAGTCAGGAAAATGAAGCCATGGGAAAGTAGCAACTTCATTTGAAGTTATGGCAGATATGATGAAGATGTTGGATGAGTAAGGGGTGAAATGAATCATGAGGATACTCTTTACAGTTGTTGCGTCTTTCGGCTTTTCCCGGTTAGGGGTCGCCACAGCGGAACTCCGGTCCGCTAATGATTGGTAGTTGATTTTTACGTGCCGAGTTACCAGCCCTGATGCACAACGAGGGTACTCTTTACAGTATGAAGAGAAAAGCATATACCATATAGATGGTGAATAAGCATGAATGTCCCAGTGTACAAGAACAAAGGAGCCTTTCCCAATTATGGGCAGTACAGCAGTATCAAACTATGTCACACTGCATGAAAGTGCTATAGAAGATGATTAAGAAATGAATATACAGAGCAATACAAAGTAAGATGGCTGATGGGTAGTTCACATTCAGATCAGGATGCACCATAATCAACTTTTGCAGTGAGATAGAGAGTGGAGAAGAAGTGGGAGATGAGGAAAGAGTCCACCTGTGCTTTCCTAGATTTGGAGAAAGCATAAGACAAAGTCCCAAGAAACCTGCATTGGTCAGCCCTGCAATGTTTGATATCCTTGAAGCAGTGGAAGAATTAGTGCAGGTTATATACAAAGGACCTGATGAAAGAGATGTGAACATTGTTCGGACTCACAGAAGGGTTCCCAATGGTAGCGAATATGCAGCATACCAAAGTTCAGCTCTGTGCCCACTGCTATTCATACAAGTGATGAACTATATTAACAAACAGTTGAGAATGGCACAGCCACTCAGGCAACAAGTGTTAAGGGGTGTGATGGTCGGATGCCACTTCAATCCAATTAGCCTTCAGTGCAATACCAACAATAAGAAATGATTGCCATTATTGCATTTGCAGTCAGAATTGAAGCACTTTAGAGCTCCATGTGAGCATAAATTGTAGTAGTTGCTTAAGGATAGAAGGTTTTTTTTCCCCTCTCCTTAACTAATGAGGAGCATAAGTTGTGAGGAACAGGACTGGACAGCACTTGACATATTTTTCTGCCTAGCATGCAGCACCACAGCTGGATTTTCTAGCCCTCACTGTCAACTGTATTGCGGTCTGTGCTCCACAAATTAGGCTTGAAGGACAAAAAAGGCATTCTCTGATCTAGATAGAGCTCTAGCAACTCACTTTCTACAAATGTAGGAAGTCCTTTATTACAGTTTAAATACCACCATACCACTTGCAGGGCAGAAAAAAAAAGTCCATTCTCTGATCTAGAGAGAGGTCCTCATGAACAAGAAAGCAAACCTTCCTTGAGTGCTTGAGTACTAAAAATGTCACCTTTTACAAATGTAAGAAATGCCTCGCTACACTTTAAATACCACCCATGGAGCACTGAAGCACTGCAGCCCTTATCTGTAATGCAGTGTCACCAAGTCAGCCATTTCCTGACAGTGCACCCTGACATCTTGTGCCTGGGGTGGCTGCCCCTTTGCTCAACTTGAGCTACACTTCTGTTAGCAGGGTAGAGAAAGTGGTTGCTCAAGCAGTTTCATTCTAAGTACAGTCATAGCAATACCATTAGTTTCTTTTTAGTTTAGAGCTGAACCACTTTCTATAGGTTGTAATGAGTGTACAATAAGCATGCATGGGGAACTCTTTATTTATTTTACTTATTTATTTGTCTTTGTTTACCAGGAAAGTCTGACTAGGTAATACCTACTTTCAGCAGAGGCCTGGGAAGAAAGTCTCCATTTGCTTACATTGCATTATACCAAGTTCCAGTGAAACACAGAGTAGTTACATTTCTATTTACATTTATACACAAACAGTAGTTACATTTATATGTACGCATTCTAAGATTTTACAGAGCTGGAAGTTACTAAACAGAAAGCACACATGCAAGTTAGTGGATTGTACAGGCAGCAGTTATGTATAAAAATTATTTTGTCATTTCAGTAAGAGGTTGAGAATATTATGCTTAAGGAGAGTATGTGGATAGTACTGTATAGTGAAAAAGTGTTAACCTTGTGATGAACATGTTACAGGACCAGGACTGGTTAAGTTGTTGTTTAAGCAGTGGTTTAAAAATACTGAGATTGTCAGAGAGGTTTATTTGCATGGGGACACTATTCCAGAGTTTAGCAACACATTGGGAGTAGAGAGGGGTCTCCTGCAATATTATTTGACATATCTGTAAGTAATAAGAATCCATTACTAGTACAGAGGTCCCTTGCTGTACAGTGGGGTAGTAATAATTTTCTAGTGTGAGGCATTTTTATGGAGGAAGGATGAGTTTGTGTGTTGTAGTTAGTTGTGAATATGTTAGTTGAGAAGTTCAAGACCGTTTAATTGCTTTTAGGTAAGACAATGGTGGGTCCTATGATGGAGACTTTTGGCAAATTTAGCTATTTTATTGTAGCAGGAGGCATGTTTCTTTCTTTGAGTATTGTTTGATTGGTATTAAACTTCCAGTGTTGTCTCTAATTACTGAATATAAATTATTGTTGCTTGTATGAAATTCATATACAGTCTGCCATAGATATCTATTATATTTTGTATTTTGTTCAATTTTATGTTGCATATGCATTGGTATACTTTTTCTAACACTATCCTAAACTATTATTTTAGAATCATAGATATGTTATGACTTTGTAGCTGTCTAAAGCCTGTGGACATACCTGGGTCATACACTCCTCTGGTCATAAAAATGTTGAGGGAAGAGTACAGCAGATCCATGGTCATGAATATGTGATCAGGAGGTGGGCAGGCATTCTTGTACTTCTAACCTAAAAGGCATAGTAAATACCTACTGCAGCAATTATGTTCAGACCATCACCAGCAGTGTTCTGCTGTTTTATATGACATACAGCACTCAATTATTCATGTGTCTGGTGTCCGTGTCCCTTTACTGTGGCTTACATATTGCCCCATACCCCTTTTATATGACCTAGCTGAGTAATATGCAAACTATTATCCTTCAAAAGTGGGGCCAGAGACAAGTCTACAGTAGATTGTCTTACCTCTTCTGCACCCACTAAGGGAATTCTTCATTATTTGATGCACATACGTTAAAGTCCATGCACAACACTATTGCAATATAACAGTGATTGTTCACGAGCTATATTCTTTTCATTTCTGTACCTTGTTAACTGTTGTGCTTTGTGATGATATTTCCAGAAGCATGTCCACATTGACACCATTAGCAGATTGAAATTTATACTAATGAAGTGCTCCAGCCATTCCCCACTTCTAAATATACAATGCATCTATACAGGAACCCATGCACCAGAACTAGGAAAGTAGGTCATATGTGAACCCATGCACTACAACTAGGAAAGGAAGCCATAAGTGAACCTGTGCAGCACAACTAGGAAAAGCCATATGTGAACCTGTGCACCACAACTAGGAAAGGAGGCCATATGTGAACTCATGCACCACAACTAGGATAGGAAGCCATACACAAACCCATGCACCACAGCTAGGAAAGGAAGCCTAATGTGAACCAGTGCACCACAACTAGGAAAGGAGGCCATGCGTGTGCTTTCCAGACATCAGCTTGACTCTCTCCTGAAAATTTTGCTAATGTTTGGACCACATTAAGACTGCAATACAAATACATATCATTTGTGTGCCACTGCATACAATGTTTATGCATACTCTGGTTATCGTAAAACTGCAAAATGTGTTTTGACTTATGAAAGTTGTCACATTTTGAGTCTGCTCTCATGTCACTGTAAAACAAAATAATTTACATATTTTCTTTGTTCCATGATGCTTCACTTTGCAGGGTTTTTTCCAACACTATCCTAAACTATTATTTTTAGAATCACAGAGGCAATGAAGTCCTTAATCAGTATACCAGTGACAAGCAAGGCAGTAAGTGTTATAAGCAGTGTGTGTGCTATAAGCAGTAAGTGTGCTAGGAGCAGTTAGTGCTATATGGAGTAAGTGCTATAAACTGTAAGTGTGCTAAGCTATGAGCAGTAAGTGCTATAAAGCTGTAAGTGTGCTAAGGCAGTAAGTGCTATAAGCTGTAAGTGCTATAAGCAGTAAGTGTGCTATAAGCTGTAAGTGTGCTAAGCTAAAAGCAGTTAGTGCTATATGGAGTAAGTGTGCTAAGCTATGAGCAGTAAGTGCTATAAGCTGTAAGTGTGCTAAGAGCAGGAAGTGCTATAAGCTGTAAGTGTGCTAAGAGCAGGAAGTGCTATAAGCTGTAAGTGTGCTATAAGCTGTAAGTGTGCTAAGAGCAGTAAGTGCTATAAGCTGTAAGTGTGCTAGGAGCAGTAAGTGCTATAAGCTGTAAGTGTGCTATAAGCTGTAAGTGCTATAAGCTGTAAGTGTGCTATAAGCTGTAAGTGTGCTAGGAGCAGTAAGTGCTATAAGCTGTAAGTGTGCTGTAAGTGCTATAAGCTGTAAGTGTGCTATAAGCTGTAAGTGCTATAAGCAGTAAGTGTGCTATAAGCTGTAAGTGTGCTAAGAGCAGTAAGTGCTATAAGCTGTAAGTGTGCTAGGAGCAGTAAGTGCTATAAGCTGTAAGTGTGCTATAAGCTGTAAGTGCTATAAGCTGTAAGTGTGCTATAAGCTGTAAGTGTGCTATAAGCTGTAAGTGTGCTAGGAGCAGTAAGTGCTATAAGCTGTAAGTGCTATAAGCAGTAAGTGTGCTATAAGCTGTAAGTGTGCTATAAGCTGTAAGTGCTATAAGCAGTAAGTGTGCTATAAGCTGTAAGTGTGCTATAAGCTGTAAGTGCTATAAGCAGTAAGTGTGCTATAAGCTGTAAGTGTGCTAAGAGCAGTAAGTGCTATAGTTTTCACATTTGAAATTTAAAACTGGACAGAGTAGCAAATTTTACTGTAACTTCTGGCACATATTTACATTAATGTCTCAGTGTATTCTGTGAATCATTAAGGACTGTTTTTTTAACCTTGATGAAGTTTATTATTCGGTGGAAAAGATGAGATAAGTGAGCATAAGTCCCTAAGCAGAAACTGAACTGAGCAGCTGGCTGTTATCAGTAGCAAGCAGTAAAATAAACAAAAAGCTAAAGCTAGAATCATTTCAATTATTCACAGGATCTTATTATCCCTATTTAATAAGCAGATGGAGAGAAATGCATATCTGACAGACCTACGTGGAGACAGGTAAACAGCTAGGTGACGCAGCAATACGAAGAAATGTACTACTAAGCATAGGCTAGACAATGCTGGCAGGCAACAAAGGCAAACAGATCGCATAAAAAGCAGGACTTGACAATCTGCTGATATACAGAAAGCTAAGATCTATGTTGGTTTTAGAAACTTCTACCATACACATAAATTAGAAATACATGGAGAAAAAACAGCAGACACATAGATACACCAACAGTTTATTTCTCTAGGTCAAAAGTCTGTAAAATATAGTGAAGCAATAAATGGCAAACATATTGAATGTTCCAAGTATGAAAGTGTAAACCTTTTTAAATATGCATATTAGCTGTAGGATAGTGGAGCTCTGGAAAGTCTGCAGTCAGAAAATTCTCATCGAGAGCAGTACATGAAATTATTGTTGCACCTCTGTAATATGGGGACTTCAAAATATCTATAATGAATTTGTATAATAGTCAATAGAACACTGTATAAAATATATATAGACTAAAAGCATAACTTGTGCATTTTTTTAACACTGTAATTTCAACATTCTCCTGGACACACAATTTGCTGTTTAACTGCACATCTTGATAAACTGCTGTGATTTAGTAGCAAAACAATTGTAATTCAATTCATCTGAATTATAACACAATGCATTTTTAAACCTAATTAAACATTTTAATTCCATCCCAATAAACCGTGTTGCTGCAATAACAAAACAACTGTAATTCAGAATGAATTTGTCTATATATCATTGTTTATTTAAACCTAATTAAATATTTTGATGCCAATTTGTTCGCATATGCTGCTTATTCATACATTTGCATATTAGGCCAAACAAAACCAACCATTTTATAATATACCATCTTATACAGAGAAAATAGTGATTCAATGATTGAGCGCACTTTGCTGCTTTATGTATTTGTCATTATGAAAATACACTTGTATGTTTTATGCTGTAATTAAAAATAATGAAGCTATTTTGCAAAATGTACTTTATTAACAATATATGGATATTATGCTTGAAAAAAACAATCATCCAGAATTTGGAAAACATAATCCAGTCAGGTGCCCTTAAAGCTGTGTTCTGAGATAGGCTGGTTTGTACCATTGCTGTAAAACACAGGGCCCAACAGGTTATCATTTTTCCTGTTGTTAAAAATGTAGCAAAAGCCTTATAGAAAGCTACGCATAGTGGAATCATACATACTTATAAATTCTCATGCGTACGTTGCTGTGCTTGACTATGAATACCATTTCAAACGAAAACAGACACAAATGGCATTCACACAATCTGTATTTTTTCACCATTTCCTCTGGGGTGCAAAGCTCACTAGAGCTCTAGAACAGATAGCCTTCAGATCAATGTAATCACCCCCCCCCCCCATGATCACCATATCTTGGGAGAAGGGAGATTTACATAGTGCAGTGCCTAGTTTAACTAAACCTACTTCTTAAAATGTACACTCATCAAGCTGGTATCTGTTATTCTACTGTCCATTTCAGTAAATTATCCTCTACCCTTTTAACTTTAATATACTATTCCTTCATTTTGAGCATAAATCACAAAGTAGGTTATTTAGTAATATTGGCAGTGAAACTTCCTGGAACCATTTACTTGTTCAAGATAATAGTGTGTTAGGAAAGCACCACCTCAGCCCCCATCCTGTAACTTATCATTAAATGGACTGTTATTTCATTACATTTGCTTGACGGCAGAATGAGATGATATTCCTATCTTCTATATCCTTTATATCCTTTAAATGCATAAAACATCCAGGTCCATAACCTCTGAACAATAAGCCAGTGACACTGATCCATAAGAAGTCGTCATTGCAATGACAGAGGAACAAATTACAAAAGCAATGACTTCAAACAAAAGAGAAATGCACAAAAGTTGTAGATTTAACTTCCTGATCATAAGATACAAAAAAGATAATTCTTTACTTTATGTAGCAGAACTTCTCCAACACTACAGTCCAGGTGGAATACTTTCCTCATACCATCCCGTGGGAGATTTCTTTCCCATAGCCCTTTGCTTGGATATACTAAATCCATGGTAACACAACCACAGAAACATCAAAACTTGGAATGAACCCAGTACTTTGAAAATCCCATTCAGATTTTTCTCAGAACATTTGCAAGCAGTGAACAGGATCTTGATGAAATACATCTAGCAAAATCAAGTTCTGCAAAGTATGTCTCAGCAGACGGCACTTCCATTATGACATTATAAAATGATTGGAAGAAAAGCCTGCCTTTTTTTTTTTACATGCAGTTGGCTGTGCAGCAGAGCTGACAGAAAGGTGTATAAATTTATAGGTTTACAGATACTTACTAGGCTATTGATCCATGAGGATCTTTAGAAGCCAAGTCAAACATTCCCACGAAGTTTTTAGCCATTTTATTTTAGCACAAATAACCCAGAGATGACCAGAATATTTACATGTTGCCCCTGTCCAAGAAGAAGGGTACTAAACCAGACGTGAATTTGTGGTTACACACCTACACATCCAAACTATAGTTGAACAGTAAAAGAGAAGCATTTTGAGGAGATACGAGGAAGAATTAAGTAATGGATCTAAAGTGTCACTACTCAAAATCAGTGAAAAAAAGAGGCAGAGATCGCCTCTGAGTAGGCGATATGTGACAGAGTAAAGCTGGAGTTTTTTTAGACTGCCTGCATAGGGCATCTGTTTGAGGCCGGTAATCCTCTTTGTGAGGTACTTCTGTGGCCTTTCCAGTTGTTGTAGCTGTCTTGTGAGGTACATACCAAAAGGGCCACTGTACTCTATAACGTGTCTAATGAGTGATGAGTAGAGGGGAACAATGACCTCTTTTTTCCTGGATGAGAAACCTTTTGTGATGAGGTGTGCCACCTAGAAGGATTTCCTGACAACTGCGGCAATGTGATTATCAAAGGAGAGACTACTGTCCACCTGTGTCCCAAGGTCTCTTATCATACTTTCGTTGTTAAGTAGACTACCGCCTATGTGGTAGTTCATGGGTACAGAGTTTTTACCAAAAGGGATGACAATGCACTTTTTGGCATTGAGCTTGAGGTCATGGACAGAAGTAGGTTAAAAATAGATAAGATAACTGGGTGTGCAAGATCCAGTATAAAAAGTGTCCAGTCCTGGTTCCTGTTAGGTGCACTAGTGCCAGGACTGGAAAAAAATGACAGTGTAGAACCCTCAAGACATAGAAACATTCCTACAATGGGGCTTGGCAAGGCCCAGAGGGGGGAATGCCCTCCATGTTGTAGAAGGAAGTAGCAGTCCACAAAAATCACAAAAACTGATAAGCCAAAGAGGAGCAATAATGGACTACTGAGGATAAGAAAGAAATTATGTATTGTTACTATTATGCAAAAAAAACAGAATTTCCAGATACAAGATATAGAAAAAGATGAAGATAGAAATTAGAGGAAAGAAAAATACTTCCATGAGAAAAATGTCAGCAGCTTCAAATAAAATGTTGTGTTCATTAATACAAATGATTTATGAAAATTATTATATAGACCAAGAAACATTGGGCCATTTGGAAAAAGAAGCAAATGAGGAAGTGTGAAAATATAAAAAACAAAATCTAGAGACTTTTAAAAGGTATAAAAAAGAAAAACATGGACATGGAAAAGAAAGGGAGATCTCATATAGTGCAGCATTCATGCAAAGGAGAAAGCTAAATTAACACAAAAAAGGCAGCCTCAAAGATATTCAAAACAAAATACAGGCAAAGGCATCCAGATATGGAATATTTTACAATTAAAAAATAAGATTACAAGGAGGGAGTGTAGAACAGAAGATTAGTAAAGTAGAAGTTAAATAAAAATAGAAGATGAAGTTATGGAGTACTTGTGAAGTGAAAGATTTAGTGCAGAAAGTCTAACACAGGTTACATCACAGCATGATTGTACAATGATTACCCAAAGTAAGGTGAAACAGGCCGAAAAGGGAGGCATATGAGGAAAAAATATGGACATGGGAAAGAAAAAGAGATTTAATATGGTGCAATATGTGTGCAAAGAAGAAGGCAAAATTAATCAATACAAAAAGAACAGCATCAAAGATATTTTAAGAAAAATACAGGCAAAGGCATCAGGACATGGAAAATTGTACAATACAAAAAATAAGAAAACAAAGAGGAAACGTAGAAAACAGGATTAATAATAGAGAAGTTAAAGAAATAGAAACTGAGGTTATGGATTACCTGCGAAGTGAAGGATTTAGTGTTGAAAATCTAACTCCGATAACATCACAGTAGGATAGAGCAATGGATCCCCAAGTGAAGGAAAATCCAGGGGAGTGAGAAACATTTGATCAGTTGCCATAAGAAGATACCAGATTTTTGTGAGAATTACTGTTGCTTCCTGATGTTTACAAGTAAGTGTTAAAGGTGTGACGATGTCAGAGAAAGGGTTCTCTTTCACAATGAATGTGCTTTTAAGCAGGGTTATCAGTAACAAATGACAAACTGAACGCTGTTGTTTTGGTATGCACTCTGCCGCTGGTATGTCATGTCACTGGCAGTAAAGTGCATACAGACTTCAACTGTCAGGGCTGCTGTCTGACTTTCTGCAATTGCTGACTACTTTCCCCACATAAAAAGGCAGAGACACAGGAGTAATGGTTTTGCTCCACTTTTAGTTTTTAACAATTTGTTAACATGGGTTAAGGTTCAAAATGAAAAACCTGCTATATTCCACTAACGACAGGAAGAAGTGCATCATCAGACAGAAACACTTTTTCCGTACTGTTCTTACTACGTGTACTCGGAAACCCGCAATCACGTATCAACATCATCCACCCTACATTTTTACAAGCATTACTGTATGTCATTTTCCCATTGCGAAGGTTATTATGCAGTATGGTAACAGTTTTTTTAAGAAAGGATTACTTTACGACCCAAAAAATTCCGGTGTGTGTTTTCCTTGTTTGAGGGCTTCGTTCCTGACAGTTCAAAAATGCCATTCATTAGTAAGACAGCATGGGTGACAATTCCAGCCTGAATCTGTAATGCATGAAAAAAGGGAAGAGTATTTCTGAATGTTTTTCTGTCCCTCAAGGTAATCCACAGGTTTTTCAACAGCCAAAAGGAGTCTGCACAACACTTTACAGTGTTTCATGCGCACGTCTGTTTTCAACTAAGCGAAATTGGCAACTGCAAACATCTGGTTGCGATAATACGTAAGTACCAAAGATACTTTGTAGCCTTACATAGAAAAGCAGTGCAAACATTTAGTAAGAGTTGCACAGTAAGGGAAGGAACAGGAAACTGTGGTAATTCTGATACAGTCAATGTTGTGGAGTGATAGGCCAGTGAGTTCTCATATGAAAGAGCAATGGATGGCACAGAATGAAACTGAAGAGAATGTGACACAAGAAGATGCTCTGGAACTTTCTATAGAATGCTCACAGGAAATGGAGAACAAAATATGTGCTCTCAGTTTAGAAGACAACAATCTAAGAGAAGAGTTGCTTGATTTAATAGAAGTGGACAGACATATTAAGATCAATGACAGAAACAGACTACAGAAAGTCCATAATACTCAAAAAGTTAGATGTTTGATAAAACAAATGAACACTGTAATTTGGACCATCCATAGAGATTTGTGTGATATAACAGAAGTAAATAGGATATACTATGCACCTAAGTTAGTAACTGATAAAGTCTTACCACATAAACACAGGGTAGTACGGGAAAGGAAGGGGAGAAATCAAATGCCATCATGGAAATACTTAACAGAGGAAACTATCAAGCACTTAGGACAAAAAATGTCACTGTTAGAAGAGTATAGAAGAGGGAACTGATCAACAAAAATGTTAAGAAAGATATGATAAAAGCAATGCACAGTATCAGAACAGATCAGCATCTATTGTGCACTATCTCAAACGATAAACTAAAAATAGCACAGGCAGGAAAACTTAGAAGATAAATATAAAGGAAAATTACAAAATAATCAATTTATAGATGACCCAAAAAAGTTTTATAAAGAACTGGGAAACAAAACAAAAGGAACTGAAACACCACAAAAAAGAAGAGATAGAGACACATTCTGGAAAAATATCTATGAAGACCCTATGGAACACAACAAAGATGCTAAATGTTTAGAAATATAAAAAGAATAAGAAATTCAAATGTTCAAGATATGAAATGGGATGACGTAATGGCCACAGAGATTGAAACAATGTTGGGAAAAGCTCCTAAATGGAAAACCCCAAGTCTAGATGCAGTACCTAACTTCTAGATAAAAGTATTAACATCTTTACACAATGATTTAGTCATGAGTAAGAACTCTTTATATGCACACCCCCAACAGATGCCAGTCTGGTTAACAACAGGAAAAACAATACTCCTACTTAGCAGCAAGCTATCCTAGAATCTATAGACTAATAACTTGCCTTCCAAAGATGTATAAGCTATACATTGAAATTGATGCCAACAGAGTTTATAGTCATTTAGAAGAAAACTCAATCATGGCAAAAGAACAAATGGGTAATAAAAGGAAGTCATGTGGAACAAAGGATCATTTGTTGCTAAATAAAGTCATAATGGAGAACTTTAAAAAGGGGAAGAATCTAAGTATGGCATGAATAGACTATAAAAAAGCATTTGACAGCACCCCACATTCATGGATAAAAGAGTGCTTAAAAATGTAGAAATTACACCCTAAACTGATCAATTACATTACAGTGACCATGAAACAGTGGCAAACCACTTTGCAGTTAAGCCATGTGAAAGGATAAATTATTATTTCAGGGATAAAAATTCAAAGGGGGATATTCCAGGGTGACTCTGTCTCTGCTGCTCTTCTGACTTGCCCTTAACTCATTAAGATTAGGTCATGGCCACAATTTGGCTCCCAGAAAACAACAACGTGTAAACATTTCTCGTCCTCTTTTTATAGATTATTTAACACTGTATAAGTTCATCAGATGAGGAACTGAAAGCACAACTGTAATTGGTCAAAATCTTTTCAGATGTTATAAGAATGTTACTTAGCCTTCATACAAGTGCAAAAGCAATTTTTAAAACAAGAAAGCTGCAGCACCAAAAAAACATTAGTTCGGGACAGGAATGGGATATAAAAGTACTTTTGCAAGAGGGAGTATATAAATATTTGGGAATTAATGAAGGGTCAACAATAGAACATGAACATGAACAAATGTGAATACAACTATTTTAGAAGACTTAAATTACTACTGAAAACAGTATTGACATCTAAGAACGAAGTCCAAACTATAAACCAATTTGCTCTTCCTGTCCTAACTTGCAGTTTGGAGTGACTGAATGTCCCACAAAGGTGTTCGATGGGAAAACAAAAAGGATGCTCATCAAACGTTTTACAAACATTAGTCCACACAAAGATTATAAATTTCCCATTCTGAATGAAGTAAGCGCCTCCTTAAAATTGATTACATGTATAGATCTGCAATAGTGGGACTGCATACATATCTGCTGACCTCACAAGACCCAAACATAGTGAAAGTTTTCAAACGTGAGGAGAATAAGTATAAAATGACTTCCCTGCTTAGTTTAGCAAAAGCATATCAGCATCAAGTGGGAATGGAAATCAAACCAGAAATAAATAAAATCCAGGCAGCAACTGAATGTGCCAAAAATCAAGACAAAGAATATAAGGTGAAGGATCAGATGAGAAGGCAAGAATTTTGGAAAATGCATAAGTAAAGTTGCAAGTATCGAAAACTCTTGGAACAACCTTATGTTGATCAGGGCGAATGTAGGAATGGGTAAAGAGAGGTAAATTTAAACCAAAACAAGAAAGTTTAATATTGGCGGCCCAAGGTGGAGAACTATGTACCTGTTTTTAAAAAGTCCATTGAAGATGTGGGAGAAACAGACAAATGTAGGTTTTGTAAAAAAGAACTGGAAACAGTCAAATATTTTGTTGCTGGTTGTGATATACTAATGGCAGAAGAACTATATACTGAAAGGCATAATAATAATATGCAAAAACTGTTGTATTTGGGATTGTGCAAACATTATAATATTGAAGTTACTAGAAACTGGAAACATGAGCCATAAATTATCATAGAAAATGATGGTTTATATCACTTTATCATCCTTTATCGGCAGTTCAAAAATGGATCCATGAAAGCCAGATGTAGGAATCCATGAAAAGGCAAAAGTAGCATTGATTATTGAAATTGCTGTATCCAGTGACTACATCTTACATACAGAAAGACACAAAGTCATAAAATGCCAGGATTTGCAGGCAGAAATGAGGGCAATATGGAAGAAGGATCAGACAGTTCCAATAGTAGTACAAGCAACAGATCTTATAAAAAAGAATTTACAATTGTGGTGGTGCTGCGGTAGCGTTGTCGCCTCACAGTAAGACATTGTCCTGCTCGATTCTCAGCTAAAGCATCTTTGTGTGGAGGCATGCGTGAATGGGCGTACCTTTGTTGAAGGTTGTGTGTCAGGGCTGGCAACTCAGCATGTAAAAATCTACTGCCAATCATTAGCAGACCGGAGTTCCTCTGTGGTGACCCCTAACCGGGAAAAGCCGAAAGACACAACAACTTAGATATATTACCAATGCATGTAACTCCATATGAATTGCAGGAGGAGTCATTACTAGGCACATTGTGGGTGCTGCAAAGAGCGCATCTGACTAACATCAAAGACTGAAACAATGCTAATTTCATGAACTTTAATCATACTTTGACTTAGGAATGAGTCCCATCAGGATATCAGAAACACAAAAGACTTGGGGAAATTAAAAAAAAAAAAGCTGCTAATGCAGTCTGAATAGAGAGATGATGAAATCACCAAGAAAAGAAGATTAGTATTGCTGGAACTGAATTCATCCGCAGCTCTTGGTGATACACTTCACGTGGTGGACTCTGTTTTCACAAAATTATACCAAGATGACACCGATACATAGACTGCATCATATAGCATATATCTTGGAGAGAAAGGTGGGTCAAAATATAAAAAAGACAGCTGAGTGTACAAGTCCCAAGATAACAAAGTGCCCAATCCTGGTATGCGCACTAGTACCATGACTGGAGAAAAGCTGTAGTGTTTTATCCTGAAGATACAAAAACATTCCTATACTGGGGTAAGCCAGGCTCAGGTTGAGGGTGACCCTCTAGGAAGTAGTACTCCACAAAAAACACGAAAAGTGACAGGCCAAAAAAGAGCCATAAAGATGACAGAGTGGACGACTGAGGGTAAGGAAGTAATTAAGTCTTGTTACTATTAAGCAAAAAGCTGAGAATTTCCAGACAGAAGATATTCATAAAGATTAAGATTGAAATTAAAGGAAAGAAAAATACTTGCACAACAAAAAACATCGAAAGTTTCAAATGAAAATGTGTGTTCAGTGATACAAAACATCCATGAAAAACATTACATAGATGTAGAAAATTTGGGACATCTGGAAAAAGAAAACAGAGGAAGTGTGAAAATATAAAGAACAAAAACTAGATATTTTTGAAAGGTTTAAAAAAGAAATATAGACATGGGGAAGAAAGAGAGATCTGACATGGTGCAAAATTTATGCAAAGGAGAAAGCCAAACTAATCAGTGCAAAAAAAGCAGCTCCAAAGATTAAGTAAAATAGAAACTGAAGCTACAGAATAACTGCAAAGTGGGGGATTAAGTGTAGAAAATCCAACTCGGGTAACATCATAAATGATGGAACAACAAGTCTCCAAACTAAGGAGGAACAGGTGGAATAGGAGGCATCTAATGGCTTGCCACAAGATGATGCTTTGGAGCCTTCAGTAGGAAACCAGTGCACAGCAAGGGAAGAAGCAGGAGACAGTGGCAACTCTGACACAGACAATGTTGTGAACTGACAGGCCAATGAATTTCCATATAAAGGAGCCGCAGATAATGCCGAATGCAGCTGAAGAGGATATGTTACAGGAAGATGTTCTGGAAATTTCTGTAGAATACCCACAGGAAACAAAGAACAAATAATGTGCTCTCAGTTTGGTAGAAAGTGATCGAAGGGAAGAGTTGGTTGATTTAATAGAGATGGATAGAATACTGGGACCAACGAGAAATAGATTACAGAAAATAAATAAGACCCAAAATATTAAATATCTGATAAGACAGATGAACACAGTAATCAAGACTATTAACAAAAATTCATGGGATATCAGGCATAACTAAGATATATTACTGTGCAGCTAAATTAATACCAGATAATCTTACCACAAAAACTTAGAGCAATAAGAGAAAGGAAATGAAGAAAAAAATGTCATCGTGGAAACACCAAACAGAGAAAACAATAAAGCAATCAAGACAAAATGGGTCACTGTCAGAAGAATATAAAAGAGCAAACAGATTATCAGAAGTACGTAGCAGGACATATGTGGTAAAGCAATGCACATTAACAAAACACACCAGGATCTATCACATACTATTGCAAGATCTATCACATACTATTGCAAGTAATAAATTAAAGATATCAGGATAGTCAGAAAAAAACTTACAAGATATACAGATAAATATAAACGAAAACTACAAACTAAACAATTCATTGATGACCCAAAAAGTTTTATAGAGAACTGGGAAAAAAGTAAAAGGAATAGAAACACCACGAAAAAAAGAAGAAATAGACACATTTTGGGGAAATATTTATGAAGACCCTGCAGAACATAAAACATGCTGAATGGATAGAAAAACTAAAAAAAAAAGCAAGGAGCTCAAATGTCCAGGATTTGAAATTAAATGAAGTGATAGCCAGAGAAATCAAAACAAAATTATGAAAAGCTCCTAAATGGAAAACCATAGGCTTAGATGCAGTACCTAACTTCTGGCTAAAAGTATTCATATCTTTATACAAAGATTTGGCCCTGAGTAAGAATGACTTACATGCACAGGAAAAATGATACTTATTAAGAGTAAACCTGTAAGCCATCCCAAAAATATAGATTAGTAACTTGCCTTCTGACGATGTACAAACTGTATTCTAGAACTGATGTAGACAGAGTTTATAGTTATGTAGAGAAAACTCAATTAGGGCAATAGAACAAAAGGGTAACAAAAGAAAGCCCTATGGAACAAAGGATTATTTATTGCTAATAACGCCATAATAGAGAATTGTAAAAAGAGGAAGAATCAAAGTATGGCATGGATAGATTACAAAAAATAAATAAACTGACAGCATCACACATTCATGGATAAAGGTGTGATTACAGATGTATAAGACGCATCCTGCATTAATGACATTACAATTGTTATCCCACAGATGAAAATACAAAGGGGAATATTCCAGGGAGATCATTTGTCACTGCTGTTATCTGTCTTGCCCTTAACCCATTAAGGTATTTACTTAACAGATTAGGTTATGGTTACAGTTTGGATCCCAGAAAACGCCCTTGCTTAAGGACTTCTCATATGCTTTTCAAGGTGTCTTAAGACAATATAGCTCACCAGATGAGTTGAAAAAACAAATACCAGTGATTAAAACTTTCTCAGATGATATAAGAATGTCATTTGGTCTTGATAAATGTACAAAAGCAAGTGTTAAAGCCGGAACGCTGCAGAGCCAAGAAAACATCAGTTTGGAACAGGAATGTGATATAAAGAAACTGGAGTAGGAGGGAAGGTATGAATATTAGGGAACTGATGAAGGATCAGCAATGAAACATAAACAAATGCAAATAAAACTCAGTAAGGAATACTTCAGGAGACTAAAACTAATACTAAAAACAGCCTTGACATCTAGGAACAAAATCCAAGCTATAAACCAATTTATTCCTCCTGTTCTTACAGTTTTGTTGTGATTAACTATTCCCAAAAGGTATTGGATTAGCTGGACAGTAAAACTAGAAAAATGTTTCATGCTTACAAAATGATATACAAAAATCAGTGCATACCAAGATTATATAATCCACTCTCTGAAGGAGGTATAGGCTTCCTCAAAATTGTTTACATGTATAGATCTGTACTCCTTGAACTGCATACATATTTGCTGACCTCCTGAAATCAAAACATTGGGAAAGTTTTAAACATGAGGAGAAGACGTCTAAGATGACCACTCTACTTAGTTTAGCAGAAGCATTCTGGTGTCTAGCAGGAATGGAAGTCAAACCAAAAGTAGACAAAAATCAGATCAGATGAAGAAAAAGAAATGTGGAAAAGTCATACATATAGTGGCAAGTGTAGAGATTTCCTAGAACAACCTCAGGTTGATCAGGATTTGATACAGGAATGGTTATGAAGAGATAAGTTGAAACCAAAAGATGAAAGGTTAGTACTGGCAGACTATGAACACAGTGGTTTACAAAGTCCATTGAACATGTGGGAGAAGCAGACAAATGTAGATTCTTTAAAAAAGACTGGCAACAGTTGCACATCTTGCTGGGTGTGATGCACTCATGGCAGAGGACCGTTACTCTGAAAGGCAATAATGTGGCAAGACTGTTGGGGATTGTGCAAACACTGCAATATAGAAGTAGTTGAGAACCACTGGAAACATGAACTACATTGCATTATAGAGAATGATGAAGTATATATCACATGAGATCACCCATTACTAACAGTTCAAATTATAATTTCACAAAAGCTAGATATAGTAATCCATGAAAAAAGACAAAAGTAGCACTGATCACTGAAATTGCTATGCCTAATGTTTTACACACAGACACACAAAGTCATAAAATATCTGGATTTGCAGGCAGAAACCAGATCACTGGGGAAAAAATATACCCAGCCAGTTCCAGTAGTAGTAGGAGGAGCAATGGATCTAATAAAAAAAATTCTACAGTCATACTTAGATATGCATGTAAATCCATATGAGTTGCAAGAGTCGTCAATACAAGACAAATTGAGGATGCTATGAAGAGCACTTTTGGCTAAATTCAAAGACTGAAACAATGCTAATTTCATGAACTTTAATTATACCCTGACTTAAGAATGGGGTACATTCCTGCCATGCTATTGGAAGCCCAAAAGACTTTCTGATGTCACTGCACTAGCTTCCTCCATATCCATGATAATTGGTCATTCACCACAAGGATGACCGCCTCCAGGCTCTGTGCTTGCCTCTCTTCACGAGATCCCTCATACTCCAAGACTAGAAATAAGAACAATTGAGGTTGATATGCTGAGGAGTCAGGCCCACCCAGCAAAGGGTCATGTCTAGTGATCGTGACAAGAATGGGATGAGAATTTAGATACAGGTGAATGCAGAAGCCATAGAGAGCAGCCAGAGGCTGTACAAGACTTGGCAGTGCTATGGAATTAAAAAAATAGAAACTTAATTAGAAAGTTAAAAATATGTGAAAAGATTTAAAGGTAGTGATCTGTGTTCCATCAGTTGTAATTTATTGTTCAAAGGACTATGCTTTTTATTTTAAGGGAAGGAAGAGTCTTCCTTTCTTCTGAACAACTTGTTCTCTGTATTAAACACACATCAGAAAGATTTAAGGAGGGAATTCTTTAAATAATTTTAATAAAATGGTCAAAAGACAACAGTATAAAGATGGCTAGTTATTTTTCTTTCTCTATTTATGATTCTTGTTCATCCAACTCCAGGATAGTTAAAAAAGTATGATTCAAGTATCCCTCCTCCTGCTTCTTGTCTGTACCCAACTCTAAAGCAGATTGCACATCATTTTGACTTTACACCGGCACTATTTTCTTTTGGAAATTGTTGGAGTGCCCAGCACATATAGCCCACTAGAGATTTGATGGTGCTATTATTCAGAGGTATGGAAGCAAGAATCACTTAAAAAATAAAAAAAATCACTTAAAATTTAAAAAAATAACCATCTGAAACACCACTGTAAACTTCAACAATATGTAATTCAAGTAAATTTAATCGTATTTAGCACTTTCATCTCCTTAAAGAGACTTCATCAGAATAGAAACCAACACACAAAATTCACCATTTAAATACACCTAATTAATGACATCATGATTTGCATCATCAAATAACCCTGCACATAAAATTCAAGGAATACATCCATAAATACTAAAATGTATTGAAATACATAAAAATCCATACAATACAATGCTAAACCCCTAATACTAAATATTATTATAATAAAATAATATATAAATTACCTTACATCAAAAATCCATTTAAAAAAAAAAAGTCCTATAACTTGTTAATGCTCTCCATTAGCATAGGAACAATAGATATAGTGTCATTCAGACTTGGTGGAAACATAGCAGCCAATTTAAACTGCCACTGTTTTTCTTTTTTCTTTAAAAGATTTTTCCAATCCCCACCTCTAAGGTTCATCCTAATAATGTCAAGAATCCCAAACATAAATTTTACAAACCCTTCACAAGAAAGGGAATGTTTATATAAAGCATTGGTTAATTTCTTATTTTTTATGTTGTTATTATGTTCATAAACCCTGTTCTTTAACATGCGTTCAGTTTTACCCACATAAAAGTGGGTGCATGTCATACAGACTGCCAAATATATCACCCCTGTAGTGCTACAATTCCAGTTCCTGACAAATATTCTACTCTTCAAATTATTATTATTATATTATATATTATATTATATTATTATTATATTATTATTTGCAGCACCACCACCGCAGTCTCCAGAGAAAAAGTAAAATTATATGATATTGTGGGGACATTATATATTTTATTTATCTAATTTTTGACATTTGTTTACCGGGATATCCATGGGTCCAAGAGAACCCATTTACAGTGGAGATCCGGGGACAAAAGCGCCACAGTATAACATAGCACATAGCATATAAAACAGTGCATATAATGTAAAACAAACTAGAACATGCAAGCAATATTTGCAAAACAACTAGTACTGTACAATAGTTGAAAAGGTGTGCAAACACGTGAAATGTATAGATTTGAATAGGTAAAAGTTACCAACTAGTTAAATGATTGTAATATTAAACACAAGAGGTAATATACATAAGAAAACAATTTAGCAGTATTTTCAAGGTGTTTTGTGAAAATAGGCAGCAGAGTATAATGCAGGCATAGACAGACAAAAGGGCAAATATGGATAGTAGAGCAAAAGTTAAATGTTTTGTTTTGAGTAGTGATAAAAGAAAGTTTAAAGAGGTGAACATTTAAATTAAAGTGTGAACAAATTTAGAGTGTAGGGAGTCAGGTTATAGATGGATGAGAAGCGAGACGTGTGTTGCCATAGGGTAGAGACAGGAAGTTGCAAAGATTTTTTGAAGTATGAGATATTACTGGAGGTTCTGATAGCTACTGGGAGAGAGTTCCATAGCCTGGCAATAGAGCAGGAATAAAGCATGTTGCCATCTGGGAGTTTAGGTTTCTTTGCTTGCAGAAGTTGATTTTCAGATCTAAGTGGCCTATTTGGGTGGTAGTGGGTTAAGATAGAAGAGAGGCCTGGGCAGTTTGAGGGTTTGTAAAGTATTTTGTGAGCTGTGATTTGCTGTAGGTAGGTAAAGTGATGTGGAAGTTCGAGCCAGTTAAATGATTTTAAGGCAATGCAATGATGGGAAGAATATTTTGCATTGTTTGCAAACTTGGCTTCCTTGTTGTAACATGACTCAAGCTTGGTTTTTAGGGTACACTGGATATGGGTGAGAAGAGGAGCACCATACAGGAGTGAAGGTAAGAGAAAAGTTACAGCGAGAGTATGTTTAGTTGAGCAGTTAAGATAGCATTTTTTCGGCCTAGCTTATAGTTTGTTTTTTTATATTATTGTGGATGTGCAGGTCGAATGTCAGGTTTTTGTCAATGATAACTCCTAGTAATTTAGTGTGGGAGACCACCTCTATAGTAGTGTTGGTTTGAGAATGAATGGTGAAATCTATCTTGTTGACAGAGAGGTTTTTCTTGGGAGTAAATAACATTTTAGTTTTGTTTGAGTTTAGAGCTAGATGATTATTAGCCATCCAGATTTCGGTGGTGGTAAAGGTATTCTGGCATATCTGCAAATGTTCTGCTGTTGGTTTAGCAGAGCAAATAATGGTTGAATCATCTGCATATTGTACAACTGTTCCATATTTAAGGTTAGTATGGAAGTCATTTATAAAAACATTGAATAAAAGGGGTCCTAAGATGGAGCCTTGGGGGATACCTGTGGATGAGTTAAGAAATGTGGAGAGAGAGTTGAGCTATCTAGTGGATTGTTGTCTCTCTTTTAGATAGTTTGTGAACCAGCTTAGAGTTGGGAGAGATACCTAGTGTGGAGAGTTTATTAAGGAGTAGGGGGTAGGAGGCCATATCAAATGCTTTTGAAAGGTCAAGGAAGAGAGAGAATACAAATTTACCAGCATTACTAGCCTGATTGACTGTGTCCATAAAGGAAATAAGGGCAGTAGTGGTGCTGTGGCCAGGCCTATAACCATGTTGGGGAGAGGAGTTTATTTGTAGATAGTTTAGAAGTTGATAATGAATGCATTTCTCCGGAATTTTAGAGAGAGGGGAGAGAATCACAGTGGGTCTGAAATTATTGATATCTGTGCTGGTTACCACCTTTATGGAGTGGAAGAATGTATGCTTTTTCCCATATAGTTGGAACGTATGACTCTTGGAGAGCTCTATTGAGAGCTGATGGGATAGGCAATGGATCTTGCTGACAGAGGTAGTCTGGAGGTACATTATCAGGGGCACAGGAGCCAGGTTTCAGTTTAAGAAGAAGTTTTGTTATGGTGGAGATGGGGAGAAAGAAAAGGTGGATCAGTTGGGGGCTGTTTCCTGAGAGGGAGGTGATGGTGGATTACAGTTAGTATTAGCCTTAGTGTGGGGAAAAGTAGTGGTGAGTTTGGCTATAGTGTCGATGAAATGTGAGTTGAAGAGGGTGGCTATTTCAGTGCCAGTTTTCTTGGGGAAAGGGCATGGGTTGTTTTTGGTACCAGGGTTAATTAGAGATGAAATGGAGTTTCAAAATTTCTTAAGATTTTGTTTGCAATTATTTTGAAGGTTTAGAAAGTATTCCTTTCTATCATTAGATAGATTGTACAGAGTGAAGATTAAACCATAACTAAAAAATGACATTAGCTTGCAGAAGTACAACATTTTCAATTAAAATAAACATAAAATATTACTGACTGCACAGATTAAAATAAAAGAAAACTGCAGACCTGTGTTTTGACTTTCTGCTCATAGCTGTATATTAAGCAATACTGTTTTGTAGCATATTTGTTAGTAGTAATTATAATGCCGTACCCCTTAAAAGAAGCAGTAGCTCCCCCGAGCTTTAAAAAGATTTTAAAGGCTGCATGCTTGACATAACTACGTGATCAGAAGCAGTTTGGAGGCTTTTCTAAGTCTTATGAACCAATAAATAGTGCAGTAATACTTCTGGATCATCCTCCTGCCTTCCAGGAATAAATATTCAGTTGCTGCCTACCTCCCATGGTATAGCCACTAACTTAGTAGTTCATTTCTTTTCATATCAGATTTTCATTTCCGAGTTCATCTCCTCTTGCAATGATATGAATTTTAAGGTACTGCCCTGGACCAGACAGTAAGACACACGACTGTTCTTTTGCTCCATGAAGATCAGAGGTAACTCAGATGGGGTAAGGTACAGGGCACTTTAGGAGAATGGCATGAATCTGTACTAACATTCATCATTTTTACATTAAATGTTTTTATTTAACATCATGTATTTTTCCTCTGCTCTGCTGAATTTCACTACAGATGAAGACAAAGCTAAAAAGTGTGTAAATGAATTCTAATAACCATTACTCTACAAAATAATACATCTTTAGCCATGTACTCTAAAATAAGTGAGTTTGCTTCTCAGGTTATGATGACCTCATGTGTCTGTCGCTTTCAAGTACACAGTTATCTCACTTGTGCTATAAACAGGGCCTTATGCATCACTGGCCGCAGAGTGTTTAATGTAAGTGTTTAATTTTCTCTAATGCATCGCTGTCTCTTTAAAGCAATTGCTTTTCTGTTCCTACTTCTGTAATAATAACCTTTTTGAAAGTGTATTATTGCTGAACAAAGGCTTTGTGCTATTTTATCATCTGTAATTTCAGACAGCATAGCTGCTACAGTGTCGGTTCAATACATTTACTTGTTAACCGCCACAGTATAATCTTGCTATAGCTGAAGTTCTCCAGTTCACATTACACAATTTTAAGCATTACTAAAGTCATTTATACTAATATAATGTGCCATGGGAAAGACAATAATTGTGTCTCATTTTTCCCTTCACTAATTTTCCATAGAATGCCATACAGCACAGTCCTGCTACAGATAAAATGCAGCTTCATTTTATCTCTCACTTGTTCCCAGAGTACTTGTTCTTCATCAAATTAAGATAAATGTCACACATTAAAACAGTAAAGTACATATTTTCCTGTCATACATGCCAGTAACACAATATCTTTTAGCACAGATGTTTGTACAAAAAGTTTAGGGACTATTTAGTATGCCAGAATCAACATTCACTCTAGCATTTGTCTCCATGAAATTGCAGTAATTCAGAATTATAGCTGTATAAAGCATAAATATAATAAAGCTTGCTCAAGTAGCTAGGAATGAGTCTGAATTCTCTATTTGTACAGGCTTTGCTGATTTATACTACAACTAAGGGTGTGTAAGCACTTTTAAGAAGCAATGCAGATAAGATTGCATGACTGTTTTATTTATCCACCCGTGTTTATTTTATTTCATTGTGTGTGTGTGTGTGTGTGTGTGTGTGTGTGTGTGTGTTTGTGTCTTCATGCTGCCCGCTGGTACTAACTGTAAGTCGATGCATCTCCTGCCATGATGGATGGGCACACACCTTCAGTCTGGGATGCAGGCATAGGACTGATCAGGTACACAACAATATCCACTGTAGAAGGAGCAGACAGGAGACAGGGTTGTCTTGATGCAGTGTTATTTACATTCTGACAGGGATTGTTTGTAATGTCTTTATCCCCAAACATGGCAGGCAAGTAATGATGTAGAATATGTGCATGTGTACCTCCATATGCAGGACACAAGAATGCGTGCCCCACCCCCTTGTGACATAGTCATGATCATGCATCTGCTGTACTATTCTCTAGTCTCCACCAGTAAGCAGTATATTGCCTTATAATGTGCCAAATCCCAAGGCTAGTGAGCTGACTGAAGGCTAATCAGTCATATCCCCAGGTGACTCTCTGGCTTTCCAATTCATTAATCAGTCCAGGATTGCCAGGACTGCAGATGGACAGTTTATCCCTGTGTCAGTGGGTTGCCATATGCTGCATGAACATTATTTAAAAATAATCGATAATACTGTACACTGGAGGACAACCCTGAATGCTAGAGCATTTGCATATAATGTCATATATCGATATGAATGATACTTCACAATTATTTGTCAAAATATACATCTTTTGACTTATAATCTATTAACAGGGCCACAGCAAATGGCTAGAAGAATCTTACTTACCTCCTAGATGACACATGCAGTGTTCTGCTTTAAACAACAGTGAGCGTTAAACAATTATAAGTAAAAGCAAAAGGGTTGTATAACACTGAATGCACTTGCCAAATTAGGTAACATTAGCTCAGCATCCATGTGTTTCTCAAAATCAGGTGGTATGTGAAGAAGACCTCCAAGACACACAAATAACACAGCAAACACATGCTAAAGGTACCAGAAGTGTGTGTTTATGGGGGATGGTGGCTCATCTGTTAAGTTTCTCTTCAGATGGCTCTCCTTGTCTTGTATGGATAATAGTGGAAGGGTAATATGGCAGGGTACAGGAATGTCCACACCAATATTCAGAGTATATGTTAATTACTGCTTATTCACTTTAAGTTTCAAAGCATTTTTTAATCATGCCTGAACACCTGTGATACAAGGGTTTATGATACCCTTAGGCCTCATTCACCTCCTTTGTGAGCTTGAGCAAGTCACTTAAACAGAGAGTGCTTGGGGGCAAGTGGGAATGTGGGCTAGTCTCCCCAACAGTCTCCTGAAAGTACAGATGTGTACACTTACCATAAATGTAGATGTTCGAGTGTATTTACTGTTGCAGTCATTACATTTGGGTTATCTGCTTGCAGTAGCCCTCAGTCTGCCTGATTAACAAAGTCTTGGATCCTGCATCAGATGCTGTTCCTTCTTCCATGACGTCAGGTCATCAGGAGTATAAAACATGCAGCCGACGCCATTACATCAGTTTTTTTTGTCCCAGATGTCAGGTGCCCCCTTAATGGGAAGCAATTAAATCTATAATTACAAGGATATACCTCCAGCAAAAAATCAAATACACCAAAAAGCTTTTTGAGCATATTAAGGGAGAGTAGAGGTATAGCCAAAAGAAGAAAGGGGGCTGGAGGGAGGGTAACCAGGACTGCAACAGTGAATGCACTCGAACATCTACATTTATGGTAAGTGTACACAACTGTGCTATGTTCTTCATGTTTCACTGTTGCAGTCACTACATTTGGGTAGATTCCCAAAGCTAAGTTTGGGAGGAGGAATTTAAATAGAATTAGGACCAGCTATAAGACCTTGCAAGACTGCAGTGGCAAAGCCAGCTCCGGATTTAGAGAAAATTGGCAAATGATAATGCTTGGTTATAGTATGTACATAACTCCAGGTAGCAGCTTCTAGGATGTCCCTGGTAGGAACGCCCCTGAGAAAGGCTGTGGAGGTAGATGCAGCCCTGGTTGAATGGGGACTGATGCCCTGTGGGATAGGTTTTCCATGGTGCTTATAGCAGAAATGAATGCAGTGGCCTACCCATTTTGAAATGGTTTGCTTTGAAATAGTTTTCCCCTCTGTCCCTGCAGCAAATGCCACCAGCAGTTGTTCAGATTTCCTTTGAGGTTTAGTCCTGTCCAAGTAAAATCTAAGTTGCCTGTGCACATCTAAGGAGTGCAGTATCCATTCCCCTTTGTTCTGTGGATCAGGAAAGAAGGTAGGCAAATTAATGTACTGATTAAGAGTCACACTGGATACCACCCTGGGCATGAAGGAGGGATTGGTTCTGAGGGACACCCTGTCCGCATGAAAGATGATGAAATGCTCCACTGCCATAAGGGCCTGTAATTCAGATCCCTTCTTGCAGAAGTGATTCCTAAAAGGAAAGCTGTTTTCAAGGAAAGACATTTTAAATCTGCAGTAGCAGCTGGCTTGAAAGGAGGAAGAGTGAGTTTCTCCAAGACAAAGTTAAGGTACCAGGCTGGAGTTGGAGCTCTCCTGGGTGGCCTTAAAATTTTGGCCCCTCTGAGGAACTGCTTGAGCAGTGGGTGAGAGAAGAGGGGAGGCTCTGTGCTGTAATGAGCTGAAATGGCCAAGGCATGAAATTTGGAGGAGGAAAAGGACAAGCCCTTATGAAGTATCTCAGTCAAGTATTGTAGAATCTGAGGTAAATCGAGCACTGCTACGCTCATCCCTTGAGATTGATTCCAGGCACAAAATCTTTTCCATTTTGCAACATAAGATTTTCTAGTACTAGGCCTCCTTGCCTCTAAAATGATATCCATCACTGATTTACTGAGGGATGGTAAAGGAGAGATTAGGTAATTAGCCAGGCTGCTAGGTTCAGGGTTTGAAGCTGAGGGTGCAGAATCTGGTTCTCCTGCTGAGACAACAGGGAAGGAATCTGAGGCAGGTGCCATGGAGCCAAGCGTGACACACTGTGCAAGAGTGGGTACCAGTGTTGGCGAGGCCAGTCTGGTGCAATTAAAATTGTCCTTGGCTTGTCCTGTTTGATCTTTAGTAGTACCTTGTTGAGGAAAGGCAGAGGAGGAAAGGCATAAACTGATAGGTTTTTTCCAGCTGAAGGATAGAACATCCACTCTCCAAGCTAGCTTGTGGGGAATCCTTGTGCAGAATTTGTCCAATTGATGGTTCTAGGGGGAGGCAAACAGGTCTATATCTTGGCTCCCCCACATGCTTGTCAACATGTTGAAAATCCTTGGTTTCAGTTTCCACTCATGTGGGTCCATGAGGTTTCTGCTTAGTCCATCTGCCAGCATATTTAGTTTGCCTGGCAGGAATTGAGCTTGCAGATTCACTTGTAGCTCAAGGCTGTGTTCCACAATGCCATGGCTAGTCTGCAGAGGGGGTAAGAATATGTACCCCCCTGTTTTTTTATGTACCACATGACAGTGGTGGTGTCCATCTTTACCATTAGTTGTCCTGGAAGAATGTGGTCCTTGAAGTCTGTGACAGCATTCTGTACAGCTAACATTTCTTTTTGATTGATATGCAGGTGCAATTGACTTGGGTTCCATTTGCCCTGAATGTACTTCCCTGCCAGGTGAGCTCCCCCATGCATAGTCTGATGTGTCTATTATTAAGGTTTGGTCGGCAGGGGGTAGTGTGAATGGCAGTCCCCTGTTTTGGTGGCAGGCCTCTGCCCACCAAAGGAACTCTAGGCGTAGGCAAGTTTTGATAGGAAACATTGTTTCTAGATCCTGAGAATGTTGACACCATAGGCTTTGGAGATACCACTGTAGTTTCCTCATATGCAGCCTTGCATATGGAATTAGAAGAATACAGGAGGCCATGAGCCCCAAGGCTTGCAGTATTTGCCTTGCAAATAGCTGGGTATTTGTGGCCACTTGTTTGAAGTAGGTTGTCAAATTAATTTGTTTCTCTGGCATGAGGAAAGCCATCTGTGAAGTTGTATTCAAGCTTGCTCCCAGGAATATAATTTGTTGACAGGGTACCAGGTGTGATTTATTTTCATTTATGGTGTATCCCAAACAAGTCAGCACCCTCTGAATAAAGGTCAGATGATTCAAAAGTATGTCCTGGCTTTCTGCCTGAATTAGACAATTGTCCAGGTATGGGTATATTTGAATATTTCTTTGCCTGCAAACTGCAATGACTGGAGCTAGGCACTTTGTGAATACCCTGGGTGCAGTAGACAACCAAACGGCAGTGCAGAGAACTGATAGTGCATGCAGCCTGCTTTGAAGCGTATGTATCTTCTGCAAGACTCCCTGATAGGGATGTGCAGGTATGCTTCTTTTAAGTCTAGTATTGCCAACCATGCATCTTTGCCTAGCATAGGAAGCAGCTGGTGAAGAGTCAGCATTTTGAATTTTGGAATCACCAGAAAGGTGTTTAGAGTAGAAAGGTCCAGGGTAGGAAGCCATGTATTGCCTTTTCTGGGTATCAGGAAAAGTCTTGAATAGACACCTTGTCCCTGTTCCTCTTCTGGTACCAACTGAATAGCCCCTATGCATAAGAGAGAGAGAACTTGATTTTGGGCCTCTGCCCACTGATTTGGGGGTAGATCTGGCCACCAGCTTGGTGTTGGTAACGTGTGAAAGTGAAATCTGTATCCTTGGGACACTATATTTAAAACCCATTTGTCCTGGGTATTGAGTTCCCAGTTTTTGGACTGCAGACCAATCTTTCTGCCTAAAGGAGCATTCAGTTGGGAAGCGCTAAGAAGTTTTAAAAGCAAGTCATTGAGACAGTTTTCCATACAGGGGAGTCTTACTACTCCCAGATTTGGGTGCGGAAATCCCCCACTGCTTAGTCTTGTGTGTCCCCTGGGACTGAAATTTGGGGTTTCTGCTGTGTCTGGGTTTGGCTTGAGAAGACCTGGAAGGGACTGGAAAGGGCCAATTCCTTGAAGGCCAATGCCTACTAAATCTAGGAGGCTGAACTTGCAAGAAATATTTAACAGTTTGCATAGATTTAGCTTTATCTTCCATCTTTTTAAGAACTTCCTTAGCTTTGTTGCCAAACACACGGCCCTGATTTAAGGGAGCATCCAACAGTTTAGCTTTAACATGATCAGGCAAAGATTGCTCCTTAAGCCAAGCATGCCTTTTGAGCACAGACCCAGTAACAGCAGCCCTGCAAGAGGCCTCTAATGAATCAAATCCACATTGCAAAGTATGTTTACCAACCTGTTCATCAGAATGCATTAAATCCTGTAATTATTTATTTTCAGCACAGTCAGGAATCAACATCATTTTCTGTTTAAGCAACCCAGCAACATGTTGTTGATATTTTAACATATGAAACTGGCAGTTTAAAGCCCTAATGGCCAAGGTTGCAGAAGTGTAAACCTTCTTACCCCATCTATCCAGCACTCTGGAGTCTGTATCAGAAGGGGTAGGATTTTTAGCATTAGAAGCCTTAATGCCCTTGGGTCCCTGTGAAATAGTCTCTGGATCTGCAATAGGATTTTTAAAAAGAAACTTGTGTGAATCTGGAACCCTGTAATATCTGTCAGGTTTTCTGGGAGCAGGAGGCAAAGAATCAGGGGCCAAACTAGATTCCAAAAAGGCATCATCAACAATGTCTAGTACAGAAGGTATAGCTAAAGGCCTATGCTGAGACAGGAGTAAAACAATCCCTAAGCCTCTTTTTTGAATCAGAAAACTCCTGGCTTTCCCAGTGGAAATGTTCCCTTAGAGTATGTAAGGTTTCACCAAAAGAAAAATCCTCTGGAGGGGAAGCAGAGGGAATAGAGTCCTCTGCATCAGAATCCTCATAAGTGGATAAGGACAAATCCAGATCATCAGAAGAATAAGAAAAATCAGAATCCTGGTCAGAAGAGTCATAAACAACTTCAGTCCTAGTTCTCTTAGAAGGGGGAGGTTGGCTTCCCCTGATTAAAGTTATAAGATCTTCAGCCATTCTTATCATTTGTTTTTTAGGCATAGAGGCCTGAGCATGCGGCCTGGGCAGCGGTTTCTTAGGCATGGTTTGAGATTTAGGCCTAAATGAAAAAGGAGGCGTCGGTTTAATATGCAAATCTGTAGGCCTGATTACACCCTCAGAAGCCGTTGCCTGCACAGTGGCTCCGGACGCATCCAAGGTAGAGACATCTGCAGGTTCCACAGTTGAAGCATCTCGCGGCATACCGGACTCCGAATGGGGCTCAATACAGGCCTGCGAATCAGAAGTAGCGGGTATCAGGGGCTGCAAAAGTGCCTCACTGAGTACTGGCGACTGGCTTAGGAGAAGCGTCATCTGCAGCTTTGGACCTAGGCGGCCTGTCTCTGTCTTTATTTTGCATTTTTTCGGAATCCCAGTAGTCAGAATGGCTAACCGACGACATTTCTGGATAATTAAACCGTGAAACGAAATATTTAGAGGCGAAAATATACTGACGACGACGGATAGTACGCTGATTAAATAAATCACAAAACCAACAGCAAGGTACGTCGTGGTCAGGGCCCAGGCAAGGAATACAGTACAAATGAAAATCTTTGTGAGGTATTTGCTTTCCACAAGTAATGCAATTATTAACTTTTACTGACATCGGTAAGGAGCAAAAAAATGTTTCCCCAATGAGGTACTTAGCTTTAGTTGAAGACTTCGGTTCTGAAACTCGAAAATGAAAATTTCAGGAGTTGGCTAACCGGCACTTGCGAACTGGTTCTGCTTCAGGCACCGTACGGCAAGAAAGACTGATGTAATTGTGTCGGCTGCATGTTTTATACCCCTGACGTCATGGAAGAAGGGACAGCATCTGATGCAGGACCCAAGACTTTGTTAATCAGGCCGACTGAGGGCTACTGCAAGCAGATAACCCAAATGTAATGACTGCAGCAGTGTAACACGAAGAACATCTGCAAGCCTAGTAACTACTTATACAGACATGAATCTCAGCTAAATGTCAGTAGGCCCATGCTAACAAAACTCAGAGTGATCAAGTTACTGCCCTAGTAATCCTGCCTTTAAAGGCTAAAACAAATCTACAGTAACATGACAATAAAATTTCTTTCTTATCACCAAAGGGTGAACTTCTCTTGATAGACTTCCCTCCAAAGTAATTCTAAAATGCATCTATTCAGACTCAAGATATACTGTCCTGCTCACCCATGTCTTAGTGGTTCTGCAGGTTAACAGAGCACTTCATTGAAGCCCACTTACTTCCTTCCTTTACTACGTTCACTGGTAGTGTGTCCTACATACTTGCCAGATTGCAGTGTAATACTATGACCATGCATAATTTAGGCCTGTTATCATCACATTGTTGCATGCCTTAGGCCTGTTATCATCACATTGTTGCATGCCTTAGGCCTGTTATCATCACATTGTTGCATGGCTTAGGCCTGTTATCATCACATTGTTGCATGCCTTAGGCCTGTTATCATCACATTGTTGCATGCCTTAGGCCTGTTATCATCACATTGTTGCATGCCTTAGGCCTGTTATCACATTGTTGCATGCCTTAGGCCTGTTATCATCACATGGTTGCATGGCTTAGGCCTGTTATCATCACATTATTGCATGACGTAGGCCTGTTATCACATTGTTGCATGGCTTAGGCCTGTTATCATCACATTGTTGCATACTTTAGGCGTGTTATCCTCACAATGTTGCATACTTTAGGCCTGTTATTATCACAATGTTGCATGCCTTAGGCCCGTTATCACAATGTTGCATGGTGTCCAGATGTTGCATTCTTCACTACTCCAGATGCCCCTGTTTGTTACTGCAACCAGTCAAGTTCTTCTATCCAACAAAGTATAAACTTTGTTCTCTTAGTCGGTCCTTCATTTAAATGCTAATGTGTTCTTTTCTGCACTGCCTAATTCTCACATATGACCTTTACCCAATGCACCTCCAAGACGAGAACAGCAGCCTCACTGTAGTGCACTGTAGTCAAAGCCTCTCTCACAATGCCAAAAAAATCTATCTTACGATGCATCCGACTGTCACACTATGTCACAGCTATGGATTTACTCATCCACCGTGACCCTTTGAAGTTAATGTTTTGATATCTTCCTCATCCATAGCTTGTTCAGTAACATCTCACTTCTCTGAAATTATACAGCAGTTTCTGACACTAAACTCCAGTATTCATGCCCTTGTTGACTAAAGTATTTTATAAGATCAGTTAACATATTCGATCAACGATTTGATTACTACCCTGCTGTACTACGTATGTGAATATGTCACCTTTCAGTCCATCTCCTTTATCACTTATGAAGTATAACAGTACAGCACAATATTAAGGGTGCTACAAAGGCTTTATCCTATAAACAAGGGGTATAATTTTTCTCTATCCTGGTGTATACTGTGTGAATGTAAACAAGTCAGTTAAGACCAAAACCCTGTGGTAACCCCAGAGAGGAACATGTGCTCAATTTCCTGGAATAAAGACCCCACATCAGTTATTAGATGGTACATATACACTCACAAGCCAAATTCTGTCATCTGACAGCCGGGTTTGGTAGCAATAACCACAAAAAAATTTCAAACACCACAGACTTAGCTCTTTAACTCTGTGCCTGCTATCTGAAACATGCAGTGAAGCATGCACCTTTCAAAAACTGAATAAGATGAATTTTTACTATCTGCAAAAATACAAGTTATGTATGGATAGTTGATTTCCTAGGTATATAAATAATATAATTATAAATGCAGCTTGAAATGCAAGCTCAATGCACTGTATATCTGCCTCCCTGTGTATGTCTACAGATACACCTGTTAAAATGTTTTCTGATTACTCAGGTAAGTGTTCCCACAATCCAACTATATGAGTCACATGATGGTCCACTAGTAGACCATGATCAAGGTCCAGTTACTAACTCCATACTTGTGTAATACTTTAAATGTGTCCATGTTTGTCTTTGCGTGATAAGTTTTAGTCTTGGCACGTGGTGCTTGTATTCCCTACATAAACCTATTCAGCACTCCTTAATTTATAGTATGTCACTAATGATGTCACAGACAAACCTAAAACTACATTTACTCAGCATCAGTATCCTTTTATTCCTGCAGAAATCACTAATAGCGTAGGCTGTATAAGCCGTTGTATATTACACTTCGTGTGTGATCTGATGTCACAATTAAAGAGCATCGCCAAAGTACTGTAATATGTAGTATATTTGTAATCTTTATTTCTGTTATTTCAGTATGTGCAGGGTGGCACCTTGTATTTTCTAAGGAATGCTCACATAATATCAATAAAGAGAGTATCGTGTAATGTGGTGACATTTATGTGCTGTGATACATGTTGTTATGCTTTCAAATGTGCTTTTCAAAGGAATTTCATGCAAATCATACGCTGAACTAGGATGGCACAGTGGTGCAGGGTGTAGAGGCAAGTTTAAAGGTGCTAGGTATGTAAAAATGATCAGGCCTGTCATTGTTGTCCCCCAGCGTAATTCTAAAATTCACTTTCCTTAAGTAGAGTCTCAAGTCCATTAAAGCGTTTGCAAAGTTTGCCCTTTTCGCAGGTACAAATGTTAAACCCTTACTGAGAAAGTCAGCAATACCTTATCAATTGTAGAATCAGAGAAATTGTAAAAAAAAATAGTCACAAGAATTTTTAACAATGACAGGACTGTTAAGTCCATCTTGGTTTAAATTATTCTGTGTGGTACCCAAACATACATCTTCTTGGTCAGAAACCGTTCTTAAATTACAATCCCATAAATCAAGTCCAGAATGCGTATTCATTACTAATCATTCAGTACCCTACCTCTGCAGTTAACATCATATGTATTACCTCATTTTAGGCGTATAATATCTAACTGAATCTCACTTATGGATTTGCAGTTTGTGCTTACATTGTCTGTTACCAGCCTGTTAGCACTGGGCATGTTGAGAATATATAGTAACTGACTTATGTACACTGACTCCATTTAGTCAAATGGTATACACCATTTACGTATGACAGGTATATATATATCTGTTTAAGCTGGATGTTGACCTCTATATGAAAGATGTCATAGGACTGTATAGTCTCACTCTTTTACTATCAAACATTGAGGTGAAGCCCATATGTGGTGAGGCATTGAACAAATCCCATTCAAAGCCACCTACATAGAAAGCAAGCAGACATAGCCATACAAAACACAGTTACTGTGTTGGCCAAATTAATAGAAATATTGACAAATAATGGAAATTTCTTAGTTTCCTTAGTTATTTTCAGTCTGGCTTTTTCGGAAATTCACAAAATCATTTCAGTTTGCTAATTCTTTAAGAAAAAGCTGTTTAGCACAAAATTACTACATGTTAGTTACCTACTTAAAAAGAAATGACATCATAATGATACGGCTCCATAATCTTAAAAGTGGGTAAACTGGCTGACCTAATGCCATGAAAGCATGCAAAAGTTGAGATACTGCTCAAAGAAGGTGTTCTTGGATCAGAAATTGGCAAGAAGGTTGGAGTTAGTCAGCCAAATTCAGAAGAAACTGAATAGCGGTGAAGGGTTGTCGCCCAGATGTTCTGGCAGATGTGGTCGCGGAAGGTCCACATCTCCTTGGGATGATTCATATCTGATCAGAGAATGCCGTAATTATCACAAGGCATCCAGTAGACAGCTGCAGGGGATGCTGGAACAGCAGGGTGTTACAGCGAGTTCCAGAACTGCTTGACAGAGACTTCTGGACACTGGGCTTTGAGCTTGAAGTCCTCTGAAGAAATAGAAATTGTCCAACCAAGTGAAGGCAAAAAGACTGCACTGGGCAAAAGAGTTTCAAACTGATCAGAACACGATTGGGAATGGATTGTTTTCAGTGATGAGAGGATAATACAGTGTTCAGATCAGCAAATAAAATGTCAGATGACAACCTGGAGAGCAGATGAGGGACGAAAGTATCGTTCGGCGTGTCAAGCACCCCACTCAAGTGATGGTGTGGAAAATTTATAACCATTTTCAGAACAGGTAGGCTCTACATTGTTCAGGAAACATGAAGAAGAAACGGTACAGCACCGTACTACAGCAATGTCTGCTCCCTCAGCTGTGTGACTGGGCAAAGAAGAAAGGATTTTCTAGGATAAAATCTTCATCTTCATCTTCATGTGTGATGGTGCCCCATGTCACAAAGGTCGACAAATGACAACTTTCCTTGAGGTCCATAGTAATGAAGTGTTACCATGGACAGGTAACAGCCCAGATATGAATAAAGAGAGAATTTGTGGGCTATTCAGAAGTTAGAGATTAAGAAAAAGACCATAACAAACAAGCAGCAACTGACTGTAGACCTCATTTCCTCTTGGGCAAACAATGCTTCTATGGCCGAACATTACCATGATCTTAAAAAGAAAACCACAAGTGATGATGGAGCATTATATCACACAAAATGAACTTTGATCCACTGGTTTAGCGCTTTCAGCCCAAGAATTAGGCCTTCATCAGAACAAAGTGTTAAAAAACTGTCTCATTTTTATACCATCGTCAATAAACATCACACCAATCAAATCTCATTTTACTTACACTTAATGTAAAACTGTTTAAAATGTGTTTAAATAAAAATGCATTTTAAATAAGCATACATTTCTAACAAACATATTTACATTTGTTATAATAAGCTTTTCTTTTCAACACAGCTTTATAGTTGACACCATTGTTAAGCCCTGGTGCCCTGCATGCATCAAATAAAACCTGCCATTTAAACTCTCTAAAACCTAGTTCCCCATCTCTGTCTCCATTAAAGCCCAATGGAACATGATCTATAACTGTAAAAAGAAACTTAACACTGTTATTGCTACTCACACAGTTTAAAGTGTGCTTGTAAAGAGCATTATCTACATTTTTCTTTTTGATGGCATAATAGTGTTCATACATTCTTTTTTTAAGTTGCCTATTGGTTTTCCCATATAGAATGAAGAACAAGTGGAGCATTTTGCCATATATACCACAAATGTAGATTTACAATTAAAAATGCCTGGAACCTGCCACATCTTGCTCTGAGTTGCAACATTAAAATCTCTTAATTTAAAAAGTTGGTCAGTACCTTCATTTGTTTCTTTTGGGATAAGTCTTCAAATTAGTCATTAGATTTGATTTACTATTACTATTTAAATGGTTTTAAATTCCTGCTTAGAGCTATGCCAGTTCTGCATTGCTGGGCTTTTGTTGTAGCACAAATAGCAATTACAAATATACAAACAAGAGAATAATTAAAAAGACTTTTACATCAGGTAAATACAGTTGTAATGCTAATCAGAACTGAATTATGCATCTGCAGGAAAATATGCTCAGTATTTGATCCTTTCTAATAAAAAATATTTTATTAAATTATGCATATTGCTTACCTTGATTACAGACGCTCCTACTCTTGAAAGAGGACTGTGCATCTGAGCAGCAGCAGCCATATTAGCAATGGTACTAAGGTGGTTCATCTGATTCATCGCCATGGCAACAGATGCAGGAGGTAGGCTGACTGGGAGGAGGGGGTGAGGCATCATCATAAATGGTAAGTCTAGTCCTGCAAACATTTAAATAAAGGTTATAACTATCATATAGATGCCTGTGTTTTATATTTTAAAGAAATATAAACTGTCAAAATTAAAAAAGGATAGCCACACAGACTTGTGCTTGCAATCATTTTGCTAAGGAACTTACAGCACTGATACAGACATTCCATTAATTTTTTTCATGTACATTTTAAAATATTAATGTTTTGCTGTTCAGAACAGTGAAAGACTCCACTTTGAAGAATATTTAATTGTTACAGGTAAGCAAATCTGAAGCTCAGGCCTGTTATCAGTACAATCTAAGATGTCATAAGCTGAGATGTACAGGCATTAGGACTAGACATCCACAGATGCAACACTCTGCAGTAATAACGTTTTATAGTCAGTGGAAGTAAAAGTTTGCTAGAAACTTCCCCACTGCTGGCTTCTTCATGCAAAAATAGATGATGTTTCAAGGATGGATAAATCAAAGCAGTTATGTGAAGATTTCCTTAAACATTATGCTTTAATCAGGGCACGTCTTCAATTTTTACATTCAGAAAACAGCATTTGTCTTCTGCTGTTAAGTGAAAAGTACAATGTGTACACACATGCACAAACATTTGTGAAGTTTGTCTTCCCCAACAGCACCTATGCCCAAGATGACGAGGCTGTAGGTATTGTGTTACAGGCAGGCTTTGGATTAGCTCAGGAGTGTGATTCAAGAGAGTTACGTAGGGATACATTTTTTCCCTTTCTTGCTTCGGGAGAGTCATGGTATTTGGTATGATGATGTGGAGGCCTCTGGAAGTTGTGGGACTTGTTGAAATGTTTTGTGCTTGACTGGGGGCACTGGAGAACTTGGCCTGCATGTTGGCGTGTCTACTGATCATAAAGGGGTGTCTGCATCACAGCCTAGTGTTGTTTTGCCTGCCAGGGAGCTTGGTCATGTTAGTCTAACTCTTTTATGACTGACAATTTCACCAATTGACAGTTTTGCCATCAACACTTTGTTTTGATGCCAAGGATGAACTGTTGTAACTCCAACACAACCAATACTCAATTTAATGTTAACTAAATAACATCCTTTGGTGTCACTGGTATGGAGCAAACTCAGACTAACTCCTTTGCTATGCATGATCATGTGCCCCCCCCCCCCATACTTAAGGCATTCTGGTTTAAGTCATCTGCATCTTCTGTACTACATTCACTTCTCTTTTCAGCCTACATGTAGGTATGAAGCATCATCTTATGGTGCTAGTAAGCTATAGTTTCCGATATGAAACTGCAGCCATATGTTGGGTAGAATGGCTTGCAATTATGCTGCCCCTCGGTATCATTGGTTGTATTTTTTGACCAGAGAGCCTTTTGAGAAAGTTGCATTCAAATTTAGGGCCCTATTGTGTTTTTTGCACGTTGTGGGTGGTTGTCATATATGCACGTTTGCATCCTCCATTTTTTTGTTGTGGCTCATGCAAGGCATGAGAGCCTACAAGTGGTGTATGGGTATCTCTCTGATTGTTTCACCATATAAGGGGTCAGTGGAGACTCCTAAGCCAGAAATACATGCTGGAGGTTAGTATATTGCTTAAGGTGTTAATCTTACAGACACAAGGTACAACCTTTGACTCTCTCATTAAGGAAAACTGGCTAGGTGTACCATGGTCCAAAAGGGTAGCTAGCATGGTACTTCCCAATGAACCCATTAAATTATTTCAGATATAAACTCTAACTTAATATACTGTAAGGAAGCTTTACTAAACGGAAAGAAGTGGATAGGTTAAGAGAAGCTGTGGCAGATGGTTTCATTGCGTTCCTCTTCGTGCCTTCTAATGAGTACTGTTAAGCCATTAGGGGGAAAAAAAAAGATCAGATTGCAATGTGTGTTCATGTAGCTGGTTCCCTGGACAGTGGGTAGAGGATACTTGTCAGAGTTTGGTATAATGGTTAAGGGGTTTACCTTACAGACAGATGGCACAGGGTTTGAGTTGCACTGTTATTGTCAGCGGTTGCATATGGATACTGGACTGAAATGGGGGCAACTGACAGAATTTTACTTGGGGAGATTATAGCAGTTGTTTCATTGAAATGAATTGTTAGTATGTTATTTATTTTAGTGTAGATTTGTTCATATAATTAGACTTTGGGATCAAGTCGCTGTTAGCTGGGGGGGGGGGTTAACTCCATGACTGTAGTTGTGCTCTCTCAGTCTAATGGAATGTTTTTGTTGAGTGTGGGACTGGGAAAGACTAATTGACATAACATGGGGGAGGTCAAAGGTCAGCTAACTGGCACAGTGTGTCAGATGTAGTGTATGACAGAAGAATGCCAAGGAAGCTGAAAAGAAAGGTGTACAAAAGAGTGGTGCGACCAGTACTACTGTATGATAATGAAACCTGGGTAGTAAAGGCAGAGCAGTTGACGAAGCTAGAAGTGAAAGCGATAAAGTACCTGGGTGGTGGGATGCACACTATAGGACAGACGAAAAAAGAAGGACATCAAAGCAGAAGCCAGAGTAGCTCCAATTACAGAGAAAGTCAAAGAGGACAGATTACAGTGGTTTGGGAACATGAAGAAAAGAAGACAACAATTTGAAAAAGATTTGGGGTCAGACAGCAGGAACGCAAGAGGAAATGAGGGTATCCGGCAAAGAGATGGATTGTTTAAGAGAACACTTGTAAGAGTTAGGCATGATCAGTTGAAAAAGGCAGGAGAGTGGCTCAGAATAAGAAGAGATGGCAACAGCTGGCATGACAACCTGAGCCCATACAATAAGTACAAAATAGGAGGTTGACAATGATGATGCAAAGTCTTTCTGCCTGTCAGTATTACTGTCCCTGAGTGATTTCTAATTGTACTCTTTCTCCAAGAAAGACTTTTGAAATGGTAAAACAGTTATACAGAAACCCAGTATCCATTCTATCTTTAAGAAGAAAGTAGGGTACTGAACAGTTGTTGCATAAAACTTTATGGAACTGTCTTTATAAAACCAAATTAATTTAAAAAATGAGCTATGTGACTATATTGTTATATGGATGTAGACTGCTACAGTGGCTGTAACCTCACATCTGCCTTTTGCATGTGTACTTTTACAGAAAGCAGCTGAGGTAATGTAGTGACCCCTGTCAGGGTTCTACCAGATTTATTACTACAATTGGCATTCATTTATGTGTGTATGGCTTATTTTCTTGCCCTCAACTTGCACAAGAATGAAATTGCTTTTTAAATGTTTGTCCACTTTGGTTGGGGGGTGAGAGGTACATCAGTCTGGGTACTGTCCAGGGTGCTAACTGATCTATCTATGGCTCTGTGGAAGAACATTTGGTCAGTTTTATGTACAATATCCTAGTCCTGAAAGTTCTAACAGATGAGTTGTCTGAAGGATGAGTACTTGAAGAGGTACAAGTGAGCTGACACAATTGACCAGTCTGGATATGAACAAAATAGAAAGATAGTAGTCTAACAGCTTTGGACTGGGGTATTTCTGAAGCTCCTTGTAGAGGTTTCGGCTGTATTAGGACATTTCTTCCATTTTACTGTGGTTAGTTTTCTTGGTTTCTTTAGACTAACATGAATTTATCAGAGGTGAGCCATGGCTTAATAAAGAAATATCACCCATATTTCAAGACATAAAGATCTGAGCATGTAAAACAAGTTTTGAATAAGAAGACTTTGAAAGAGCTTTAGTTGTGGAAGAAGATGTTACAATGCCAAGGATGATGTGAAGATGTTAAAGCCAAAAACACAGCATCCATGGGACCGGACAACATCCCAGGCTGCGTTTTACATGAATTTCAGAACGAACTGGCTCCCCACTTAAGCACCATGTTCAATAATAGCCTCGCATCAGGCTTTGTCCCCACTGAATGGTGCACAGCAACAGTTATCCCACTCCACAAAGGGGTAGCCACCACCACTGATCCCGGGAACTATCGCCCTATTAGCCTGATTAGCCTGGTCTGCAAGGCCATGGAACGTATCATCATGGAACTCATAAACAAAGACATTGGTAACCTCCAAACTCTGGATTCCACCCAGTTCGGGTTTGTGAAAGGCAGATCATGCCTCCTGAACCTGATTGACTTCTTTGAGGCAGTCACCAAAGCCGTGGATGAGGGTGAAGTGGTTCACACAGCCTATCTTGACCTCGCCAAAGCTTTCGACACCATCCTCCATTCTGGAATTATAGCTAAACTTACTAAACTAGGTATAAATACCTACATCACAAGATGGGTTGCCAAATGGCTCACTGACAGAACCCACACTGTAAAAGTTTCAGACTCCAAATCTGACCTCAAGGCAGTGACAAGTGGAGTGCCACAGGGTTCCGTCCTGGGACCTCTCCTGTTTAGTATCTACTTCTCTGAAGTACAGGCTAACACAGAAGGTCTCTGGCTGACGAAGTTCACAGATGACTGCAAACTAGGAGCTATAGTCAAGTCCTCAAATGACGTGGACATCCTACAGAAGGGCCTCACTGCAACAGATGCCTGGTGTCAGAGCCATGGCTTCAAGCTCAATGCCAAAAAGTGCAGTGTCATCCCCTTTGGTAAAAACTCTGTACCCATGAACTACCACATAGGCAGCAGACTACTTAACACCGAATGCGTGATAAGAGACCTTGGGACCCAGGTGGACAGTAGTCTCTCCTTTGAAGGCCATATCACCACAGTAGTCAGGAAGTCCTTCTACATGGCACACCTCATCATAAAAGGGTGCTCATCCAGGAAAAAAAGAGGTCATTTTTCCCCTCTACTCATCACTCATTAGACCCATTATAGAGTACAATGCCCCTTTTGGAATGCACCTCACAAGACATCTGCAGCAGCTGGAAAGGCCACAGAAGTACCTCACAAAGAAGATTACTGGCCTCAAACAAATGCCCTACACTGACCACCTCAAAAAACTCCAGCTTTACTCCGTAGTATATCGCCTACTCCGAAGGTGATCTCTGCTCAACATATAAAGCTATGTCAAACCCAGAGCTGTTGGACATGCTACACCTAAAGAAATCCCAATCCCTCTGAGTTACACGCTCTAGGGACCTAAACCTTGTCACCACAATAAACAAGACATGCTGGAGGGATAGATTCCTGTCCCAGAGACTTCCTATACTCGGGAACAAGCTACCCATCTATGTCAAGCAAAGTTCTTCATTAGCACTCTTCAAGAAAAATCTTGATGAGCGGATGGGAAATAGGAAATACACCCCGGGGATCACTTCTGTGTCTCTGCTGGGCAGTGGCACAGGAAAATAACTTTCTTGGGCGGCTTAAGCTATGGTACCTTGCTGGCTAGGCTTACGTAGGCCCTTGGGCCGATAGCCTAGTACCTACCTATGAATGATGGAATGAGAATAAAGCAGATAGTGTGACTCATATACCTGACTACCTGACTATGACTTTATTTTAACAACTTATTTTTGTTACATGCAATATACAGAATGCACATATCAGTTTATTTTCAACAAGAAGGAAAATTCACCTGTCAAGATGGAACTCTAGGAAAAAAAATTTGGCATTTATGCATTCTCACAAAATATAAGCAGATTTCTCTAATTAGTAACCCATGTTGATATTATGATCAGAAACAGGAATATGCCCAATTGTTACCCGCAAATCATAGCTTGCCTCTCATTCAGTCATCCTGCTATAATTTTCCAGTGATTTGGCGGATGTATTGCTTTATGGGATATGTGATTATATAGAGCCTGCACCCCACTTTTTATTTGTGTATCTTCCCAAAGGATATATATATACAGTCTCTCTTATTAATGTACAATACTACTGTAGTATTGTCTTTTCTGTTCTCTACTGAGCTGGTCTGTAGAGTTCTAATCGTCACTCCAGATAAACTTTTGATAGTTTCTTCACATCGTTTGAGATACCGTTCCACCTGAGATACCGTTCCACCTGAGTTAAGATCTACATTACACAGAACAAAAGCAAGGTGAGCTCTCAAGCATATTATATAGCAAATGTTCTAATCTTTGGAGCTCCTCAAGATGGACTGAATGACAGACTTTGCCTCAGATTTCATTCATAACCATGCCATCAAAAAGTTTCTCTTTGTTCGTGATATTACTATCATCACACATTGTAATGGACCAAAGTGTTAAACAATCACTGATATTTTTTCATGTAAATTCAGCCATTTAGAGTTATCAAAATACATAGCAACATGAATCATGAGCACTGCTGAGCTGTGTTGCTGGTGTTTGATGCCTGCACACAGTTTTTCTCATGAAAAATGTTACATCTACAATATTGAACCAAGGAGGATAGATTTGTGTGCACTACATGGTCTAAAAAAGTCAGTTAAGTACATGAGACTTCATTGGAATTAGAGTAATTTTTTGTTAAGAACTACTGTTAGATAGTTATCTAACTAAGCCATGAATCCAAAGGTACTGCCTCCCCATCCCAAATATCCTAGCTACACCCTTACCAACAACTTTAAAACGTGATTACACATTTCACACTGCCATACATTTGCTGTGTGGCAATACAAATTGTATTACAGCATTTAAACATGTGGAATCACCCAAAACTGTTACATTAAGGCTGTCTTGTGTGGTAGACTGTGAGACCCGACCATAACAGCTTTGAAAAGTGTATAGCAAAAGTTATGTACTATAAGAGGCTTGTGGCACAGCAGGTCATCACCTGCCTATAAAATACCTCTCACCCTCTCCATGCAGGAAATCTCGAAAAGCCAAAAATAATGGGGGATCAAAGGCCCAAAAATAGGGACAGGTTTTAAATATTGCTCTTATAAAGTTAAAATAACAGGTTTTGCATTATTATGTATTTTCTGAAGGATAAGTCTGAAACTCAAATGCCTGCCATTATTTAATGATTTCAACCTTCAATGATTTTCCAGAAAACCACAAATTTTATGAGGAACAGACCAAAAATATTAGTCAAAAACCTGAGTATTCTGTGAAAATCTGGACAGTTGAGTGGTATGGCCTACATGTTTCCTTATTTGGGAGAGTAATTAGGTAGGTACTGTAATGCCGTTCACTTTTAATTTTATGGCACAATTATTGTAATAAGAACTTTTTTGACTTCTCAGGCCAAATGGATCCTGACAAATTATCATTTTATTAGCTCTAATGCTGTTTTCCACAACAGTGAAATAATAGAAATAAACACATGAAAAAGCTTCCATCCTGTTTTCCTGTAATGGAATCCACAGGTTTTCATTTTTCTAATCTCCACAATGTTTTTGGAATCATTTTAGATGTAAGTACAGCAGTTAACAAGGCACAGTGCTCTGTCTAAAGAGTTTTCAGGGAATTATGTTATAAATACCCCTCTTGATCATTAGAGCTCATGTCAGTATAGCAGACAAATTCCTTTACCAAACGTAGTCTATAAATTCCAGCTCATTCATTCCAGAGATGATCTTTCATACTGACTGAAAGGCATCCGATTCATACTTGTGTGTCTAACACAGCAGGTGATTTGCCTCATACTGATATAACAGAATAGATTGATCTGTGTATGCTGTGAGGTTTGTATATGTGAGTCACTGAAGAGTCCATCCCTCTCGACTTCCATGGTTAGTGTCCAAATGAAGAATATGTGGCCAAGCAATGGAGTGTACAAGCACTTGTTGTCATGATCCAAGTCAGAACTGGAAGTAGATGTGGCTCGAGAGATGGGAGAGGCTTCCATGTGCCAGCTACTGCTTCAGGATGTGAAGCCGCTTCTTGGGAATATGTCTGTCCATTTTCAGGCTGGAATAAAGGTATCCATAATGCTGTCCAGTCATCGTGACACCTATCAACTTCTATCTTGTGACATCTGTCACCTACTATCTTCTCTGTTCTATCCTCTTAACTAACATATGGTACTGTTTTGGTAGAAATTATATTACTTGCAATGTACAGATAATCCTAACTTCAGAATATTCTAGAGGCATGCCCTTACCCACCCCCTTACACACACACACACACACACACACACACACACTCTGTTGGAGACCTGCAAATAAGCATGTAACTTTCTAACTGTATTTTATGTTATTTTCCATAACTTTTAATAGAACTATCACAGAGAGAGAGAGAGGATTGATGTATCATAAAAAGTTTAATAAACAAATTACACGAACTTGGAGTACACAGTAGAGTGTTATCATAAACAATAATTTTACAGAACTATAACAAAATTATGGCAATAACAGAGACTGTTCTTAACAAGGATCACAAATGGAACTTTTCAAGTTACAACTCTGAATGTTAACTTGTTAATTGCTGATTTACTTAGGAAAATTGTAAAGTATCTGAATAATAGACCAGACATTTTAGCATATGCAGAAATGTATGCATTTGAGCTGATACATAAGGAAAGAGCTAACTATAGAAAAGGGTAATTCTTTATGAATAAAATAGTTCCCAGAAACAAGGCTTTGTAAGTTCAGTTAAGAGTAAGCAAAGAGAAGTAGTGGCAACAGTAGAAATGCATACAACTGTACTGATTTTCGCAGAATGTCTAGACTTTTGCTTCATATTTTTGGTCTGTTTTTCATAAAGTTGTAGTTTTCTGACAAATTAGTGGCAAATCATTAAAGACTGAAGTTAGACAAAACAATGACAGACATTTGAGTTCAGATTTTATATCCTTCAGAAAATTAATGCTAATCCAAAATCTATTATTCTATCAACTTTCTAAGTTTGTAACAGCAATATTTACTATCACCCTTCCTCCAAGAGACTGTGGCCATATGCATCCTGCTCTGTCATGGCCTCCACCCAGAACAGCACATCTATCTTCCCCTGGCACTACTGCCAAGTACCCAAACCATTAATAAAACTGAGGTCACCTGGGCCATAGTGAGGGCTTTATCCCTCTGTACCACCAGTACAGCACTATGACTGCACTGCTAGCTGTACCTCTAACTGAACATTTTTGAAATGTTCTATTTGTCAGTTTCAGTTGTCATTTTGATCTTAAAGTTTTACCCTAAATTACAATGGCAATATGCCTGCAATACAAACAAAATTATCAAGACAGAATTGTAAATCAGGCTGCACTTGTCACAGCTGTGTTTTGCTAGATCCATTTTGAGAAATATCAAAACTAGAATTGTTTTTATTTTATTTAGTGTCTCCTCCAATTAGAACATGTCATAACTGGGTTTATTTGTGAACTGAATTGCACAAAACTGAGAACCTAGCAGTTTGTACCAGCGTGAAACTGAATATATGGCGCCGACTGAAACTTTCCAGAAAAAACTCTCAGGCAATATATCGCAACGCTTTGCTAGGGATTGTACATTTCCAGGATTTTTCTGGAAGTTAAGCTGGGAACTTAGAAATATATTGGATTTAATATTGCTCTTCTACCATAATGGATTTAGGCATAGTGAAGGTGTCTGGACTGTTATCTTTGAAAGTAGAGTGATATATGGTGTTAGCATTTTTCTTTTTGAAGAAAAATGCATTACCACCTCAGTTCATATTTTTGTATTTATTAGTTTGTTTAATGTTTGCATTTATTTACATATTTGAAAACTCTGTGATGAGCTGGTCAGATGACTATTTTCATGCATTGGCTGGGCCAGAAGAGTGCATACTAGCCTTAAAGAGATAAACTGCGTACACAGATACATAAGTATAAACATTTGTCTGTTTTTGTGTGTGTGTATGTATGTATGTGTGTGTATATATATATATATATATAAATATATATATATATATATATATATATATATATAGATCTAGGACTATTCACTGAAAGCCAAATGACTGTGCGCAAATCACTGAAAGCACAATTCACTGAAAACTCAATTCACTGAAACACATTTCACTGAAAGTTATATATGGCCTTTTCCCCACTGTAGTGCGACCCTGGAGTTAGTATATATAGTAAGGGGGGGGGGCACCACCCTCCACATAGTTTGTATACATATTAAGTTTAGAAAAGAGTAATTTATTGAAATTACAAGCATCCATGTGTATAGTTCAAAATATTTAAAATAGGAGGGGAGCTACACCCCCCCACACCCCCCCTTACTATATATTCTAACTCCAGGGTTGCACTACAGTGGGGAAAAGGCTATATATAACTTTCAGTGAAATGTGTTTCAGTGAATTCAGCTTTCAGTGAATTGTGCACAGTCATTTGACTATATATGTGTGTGTGTGTGTGTGTGTGTGTGTGTGTACTTACACAGACACACACGTGCTCATTCACTCCAACATGTGAATACTGCATGCCCACCCAGACAATAAATTATATTCACAGCCATTATGAAATCCAAACATAGTTCATGGTAGACTGCCACAATGAAGTTACTACACAATCCTGCATATGGTGGCTATATGTAGGAAAAAATATGCCAAACTTTGTTTAATAGTTCTTAACACACATAACAGAGAATAATACCTGGATAATCAAATAAAACCTGCATCTTATATTTCCATTCTGCCCTGTGAGATACCTGAAGCTAATGCTAAATTTGTTTGGGCCATTTTCTACTCATCCATACAGCCATGTTTAATGGTGGCATCTTTCAAGTGACAGAAAATATCTCATTTGTATAGAAATAAATAACATGTTTTCTCTTATGTTATACTAACTCACTTTACTAGATAATATTGCATTCCTCAACACAAATAAAAAATTATGCTGTTACTTCGTACACAAACTGAATAGAATGGACATCTAGTCTTACTATTGGTCCTGAAAGATAACCAGGTTTACATATATATATATATATATATATATATATATATATATATATATATATATATTTTTTTTAATTTGAACATTTTCTATAAGCATTTTTTGCATATGATAATTGAACATTCACATATAGACTGCACTTTGAATAAGCTTTTAGATACATATGTAATTGAATAGCTCTATGCTGAATGTCTAAAGACCAGTATGAAATTCTTGGTAGTTTCTTCAGCATGAACATTTCAAGAACTGGAAAAATATCACTTTCATAGGCAAATGCCTTTTAAAGTTCTAACGGTATCATACACAATATTTGCGTACTGTTTTGATGTACAGTTATTTTCCTTCTAAGAAAAAGAATGCAATTATTTAGTATGATTATGTACCATGTCTAAAGAGACTAAGGCTGTCATACTCAGGAAGAATTATAATGTGTGTGTGTGTGTATATATATATATATATGTATATATATATATATAGATGGGTCTACTTTTCAAGCTTGAATTTCTTATGGTAAAGACCATAAGATCGAAGTTTTTAAACTTCAAACTGTTTAAATGGAGATGATTGTACAGCGCGGAATGGGAAATTTACCATATTCCTCACTGCAGTATGATCTTGGACTTGGTATATATAATTAGCAGGGGGTGTGGGGGTGCAGCCTCCCACTTGGAGGATGGAGGGGGCTTGCCCTCCTGCAAGAACTTCAACATTTATTTATTTATATTTTTTAGAAGTTTTGAAGCTTCAAAACTTTAATTTTATGGTCTCAACCATAAGAAAGAAAGTCAAAGTCTGGAAACTTTGAGCTTTAAAATATATATATATATATATATATATATATATATATATATATATATATATACACACACACACACACACACACACACACACATATATAAATATATATAAATATATATATATATAGATACACACATATACACACACACACAAGCTTCAAAACTGTAATACTTATTACAATCAATTGGAGATTCCACAGACACATTTTCTCCACCATGACAACCACTTTATGATGATGACTGAGGCTGATCAAGAGAGAGAAAGTCTTCCAGTAATAATGTAATGCAGACTGTTTGCGCATGTGCATGAAAACTATTCCTTACAAAAAATAATTTAGATCAGTGATTGTTTAACTGTGATCAAGTGACAAGTCTTATTTGGTTGCATTCATACACATACCACCTTTCTCTCCTAAACCACTTCTCTGATGTTGACTGTTAGCGAGTAACAAACATTCTGTTCATAGTAGTATATCTTTGCTTATCAGCATATTTCATACACACATTCATTGAGCTACTCCCTACATACTGGTACTAGTACACAGTATTAGTTATTGTTTAACTAAAATCAGGGGTAGAATTGGTTAATTGCTTTTGCATATTTAACACCCACGCTCCCAAAGTCCCAGCTTTTTCACGAGTGGACACCTTTAATGTTAATGTGATCATGTGAATAAGCGTATTCCACTCTAATATTTCAGCTTGTTATACCCACATGCATACACAGATGACATAATAATCCAGATCAATTTACCAAGTTATCACGATCAAATGACAGCAGTCATCAGTTGATTTTATAAGCAGTACATACTTCAAGAATAACCAGTTTTGATGTGGAGCACTAATAATATCTCACCGCAATCAGTGAAGGAGTAGTGCCCACAGTAAAGTAAAGCATCTTGTTGACACACACAACATATACGCATGCAAATGCATGTACACAGACAGACAGGCAGACATATCCTGACAGATCAATGATGATTCAAGTCTGCTCAGGTGACAGCAGTAGGAGTTACTGTTTTCACAAACACACTACTCCACCCCCACAATCATGGCTTTTATGAATGGATTCATCACAAATTTGTGGCTGAGATGTAGTGAAATAAATTTAAGTAACAATGTATCCATATACACATGTGTGTGTGTGTGTGTGTGTGTGTGTGTGTGTGTGTGTGTGTGTGTATATATATATATATATATATATATATATATATATATATACACACACACACACACACACACATATATTTATATATATATATATATATATATATATATATATATATATATATATATAAACTGGATCTAGGACTAATGCTCGATGACACGTTTCCATAAATTGGAAAATGGCCGAGCACAGTTTCATGAAAGTGCTTTTTCACTGAAATAGCATTTTCGCGAAACTCAAGTAAAAAAAAAAACCTAACAACATTTAAAAAAAAAAAAACAGTAGTCATGTTTACACAGGGGGGCAAGCCCCTCTGTACCACCCATACCTCCCTACTTTTATATTCTTACTTCAAGATAGCACTACAGTAGGGAAAAGGGAGTATTCCCTTATCCCCAATGTGCCACGATCTCAGCAACAGAAATTTCCTTGTTTTTTTTTTGTTAGTACAGTTTCTCGAAAGTGCTTTTTTCAGTGAAAAAGCACTTCAGGAAACTGTGCTCGGCCATTTCTGATTCGTGGAAACGTGTCATCGAGCATTAGTTCTAAACCCATATATATATATATATATATATATATATATATATATATATATATATATATATCTACTTCAGTAGATCGAACATATTACAAGTTCGAACCACATATGGCCGAGACCATATGTTCGAACTCGTAATAGTTCAAACACTGAAGTGAAAAAAGAAAAAAACAACAAAAAACAAAATTACACATCTGTAGCAGAGGGGCTACACCCCTCCTGCACCCCCCACACCCCCTTACTTAAATATACCAACATCGAGATTGCACTACCTTGCAGAAAAGGGAAATCTTCCCATTCCACACTGTACGGAGATCTCTATTCAGTCCGATCGAACATTTACAAGTTCAAACATATAGTCTCGGCCATATGAGGTTCGAACTTGTTATATGTTCGATATACTGAAGGTGACCCATATAAATATATATATATATATATATATATATATATATATATATATATATATATATATGGTTCCCCTTCAAAAGGTTGAATGGATGAAATCTGGAAATGCATATGGCCGAAGCAATATGCTCGAATTTCAGAAGCTTGACTTTCTGAAAGGGAAAGGGAAAAAAAGCAAGAAAGCACAAAACAGTGTTTCTGCAGGGAGGGCAAGCCCCCCCTGCACCCCCCACTACTTATTTATTCTAACTCCGAAATCGCACTACAGTGCAGAAAGTGAAATCTCCTTTTCTGCACTGTATGCTGATCCCCATTCAGAAGGTCGAGCTTCTGAAATTTCGAGCATATGGTATCGGCCATATGCATTTCGACATTTCAGCCATTCGACCTTCTGAAGGGGAACCATGTATACATATATATATATATATATATATATATATATATATATATATATACACGTTTTACCCCATGCTAACCCAAACAATTCTTCCTCAGATCGCATTAAAAATGAAAGCATCTTAATTAATGTTGGCTCTCCATTTTCTCTTTATTGCTAAGCAAAGGCCTAGAGTATTTCTTGGTCAGTGATTGTACAGGGCTAGACTATCATGTAATGTGCCTCAAAATAATCCCATATTTCTTACTGTGTCACACCCATTCTGATTACATTATACTCCTTGTTTTGAGACTATGTATTGTAATTTAGTAACAGTGAAGTATTCAGATAATTCAACTAAACAATTTATCTAATACGAAAAATTACATGAATACTATCAACAACTTTCTTATTCTATGTTTGTGTGTTGAAAACTGAGTTATTTTAGGATCTGACACATTTGTACTTGTAATGGATGCAAAGAAAAGTCATAACCTACAGATAAGAATTTGAGTTCAGACTGCAGGCATGTAGAGTCATGACAGAAATGCTATTCTGGTGGTTTGCCACGTTCAAAAATGTTTAGGTAATGGCGGTCATGTTTTTGTTTTTGTTTTTGTACAATAGTAGTGTACTGCTACCTTATGAAGAACTAGTCCCTTAATTTGGCACTCAAGGTCAGGATGTTGGGCGTGGGAAATTCTCTGGAAGAATGTTAAGGGATGCACTACATTTATTGGGATTTTAGGTGCAGATGAATCAGTGCGGAGTAAGTTTGACTTTGATTTTTTAGTCACAGGAAGATTGAGGCAGTTACACAGTTTTGACTTAGCCTGTAGCACATACAAGCACAATACAATGGTTAAGCTGCAGGAATAAAAGTCATGAAAAATTATCCAAAAGATTTTTATGATTTACTGCTTAGACAAAGATGACAGAAAACTTTAAAGTGCATCTCTGTAATAGTGCTGTCAATCATCAGCATAACAGGTCCAGTAGCAGAGTCAATTGATGTGGCACGGCCTTAACCCAACACTTCAAAGCATTTGATGCTACCCAGTCCATGCTGTTGTTCTGTGCATCTAAAGCAAACAGTTTGCAAGTGTTCATTCTTATTTTTTGTTACCCACTTTATCCTTTATATTTTCTTGTACTTCTCATTTTTTCAGAGAAAGCATCTTCTTTATTTCATCCGGTCTTTACTGCTGTTCTCTACAGCCTATTCCAGCAGTTCTGATTAATCCATATATTCATTTGTTCTTATATTGGCTTTTTCCTATTCAGGTTAATTTAGAAAAGAAAGAGAAAGAAGTTCAGCCTAGAAAGGGACAGACAGTTATGTGTGATTGAACTGATCTTGTTTTAAGTGTTAAGAATGAGTCAGGATACATGGTGACAGCTGACATCCTGATCCAATGTGGAAAAAATGAGAGAAATGCTGTTGATATTGGTTGATTTTGATTTTGATTCCACATTGGGCCATCTAATGGTCTCATAACATCGCAGTATTCATATATCAGGCCTGCAAAACACCAGACTTGCAAGTCATCCTGGGAAAACTACTACTGATTTCACATTCAGTACCTCTATCAAGCTTGAAGATGCATCTCATAACTGGGTATGGTGGAGTAGTTTGTTGACAAGGTTAACAGACTGAATCTTGCAGGTATGGTCTAAATTACAATCGGATAAACAGACACGTAGCATAATGTGAATTTGCTAATGTGTTGTTAAACTAGGTGAACTGCAGCTAAACATGCATTTATAAAGGCTGCAGGTGGGCTTACATTGGTGCTGAAGTACAGCAATTGCAGGTAAAGTGTTGCTTTGTAATCTTGTACAAACGGGAAATTTCTATTGCCTATAACTGACTATTACTTTTCACTGCTGATTTCAACTGTGCCTTCTTGCAAATGCTTCACTTTAATGGCAGTGTACTTTTAGTCAGCATATTTATATGTATGTGTGTGTGTATATATATATATATATATATATATATATATATATATATATATATATATATATATATATATAGAGAGAGAGAGAGAGATTGATCGATCTACTTCATATGATCTAAATTTCATTTGACTGAAATTCATTTGATTGAGACCATAATAAAGAAATTTCAAAATACTGAAAACTCACTAGACTGAAACTCATAAGACTGAAATCTTACAATGCCAAATTTGAGCATACTAAATTGTAAACTACAGACATGCACACTTACAACACCAATGACTAACTCTTTCCAGCACATACAAACTACTTACTTACCCTATTAACAGGAACTGGACGATATAAAACCAAACTAGGTGAGGGGCTGCAATATCCACACACCCCCTAACTATATATACTAAGTCCAGGATCACACTACAGTGGGGAAAAGGGCATATACCTTTCACTAACCTTAAAGTAGTATACACACTGCCACTTGTTGTTGTGTCTTTTGGCTTTTCCCGGTTAGGAGTCGCCACTGCGGAACTCCGGTCTGCTAATGACTGGCAGTAGATTTTTACGTGCCGAGTTGCCGGCCCTGACGCACAACCTTCAATGAAGGTATGCCCATTCACGCATGTCTCCACATAGAAGAAGCTCTAGCTGAGAATCGAACAGGGCAACATCTTACTGTGAGGTGATCTACACACTGCCACTACTATGCTGAAATTTAGCACTGTAAGGTTTCATTCAAGTGAGTTTTCAGTATTTTGAAATTTCATTATTATGATCTTAGTCAAATGAATTTCAATCAAATGAAATTTAGATCATATGAAGTATATCCACACACACACACATATATATATATATATATATATATATATATATATCTCAAACCAATTAGGCTCACTGCCCTGAAGGCCCATTTTTAGCAAATAACCCAATGTCAAAATCAAACCCTGTACATTGTGTCTTTGAGGTGAAGACCTTAACCATTATGACAAACCCACCCATATATTATCTCCTGTACAAACAATGCACTCATTAAATGCTAGTCAGCTAATGTATAATTTCTTCATAAAATAATTGATCAATTTTTTAAGAGTGAAAAAGTTAAACAGTAGTGTAATGCTTTAGCTACTGTGTATTTAGAAGCATAAAATATTGTTCAACCAGAACTGAATAGAGTTAAAAGTAATACAATGTTATGAGAGTAGCTGGTAAACTGCCAAGATGGATATGATAAACTGTTTAGTAAGTAGATAAAGAAAGCAGCCCACTTAGACTCATAAAGAGGCAAGAATGTGAAAAAATGGATTAGTAGCGGAAACTATATTGCCTACCTCCCATTAACTTTCTGTGAGATAACATTTTGAAAGTGAATCATGATCGTCTTCATTTCTACTTGCCACCATCCTCAAGTTTATTCATTTTATTGGTAATGCAGCTTTAGTTAGAATTGTCATGGTTTAGATTAGTGCAAGCTCACTCATAAACTGTCATTTTCATGCAGACCTCTCAGCTGTCTGTATGTTGGAGGAACATTCGTATTTTCAAGCCTGATTTACCCCTACACATGCTTTACCTATTTTTGGAGGTATGTGTCCTTACTTTCATGCTTGATTTACCCCTGTACATGATGTACCTATTTGGAGGTATGTGTTCTACTTTCATGCTTGATTTTACCCCTGCACATGATGTACCTATTTGGAGGTATGTGTTCTACTTTCATGCTTGATTTTACCCCTGCACATGATGTACCTATTTGGAGGTATGTCCCTTTTTTTCGGACTTGATTTATCCCTGCACATGATGTACCTATTCTTGGAGGTATGTGTTCCTATTTTCAAGATTGATTTACCCCTGCACATGATGTACCTATTTGGAGGTATGTCCCTTTTTTCGGACTTGATTTACCCCTGCACATGATGTACCTATTCTTGGAGGTATACGTTCCTATTTTCATGCTTGATTTACCCCTGCACATGATGTACCTATTCTTGGAGGTATATGTTCCTATTTTCATGCTTGATTTACCCTGCACATGATGTACCTATTTGGAGGTATGTCCCTTTTTTTAAGACTTGATTTATCCCTGCACATGATGTACCTATTTGGAGGTATGTCCCTTTTTTTATGAGTTGATTTACCCCTGCACATTATGCACCTATTCTTGGAGGTATATGTTCCTATTTTCATGCTTGATTTACCCCTGCACATGATGTACCTATTTGGAGGTATGTCCCTTTTTTCGGACTTGATTTACCCCTGCACATGATGTACCTATTCTTGGAGGTATATGTTCCTATTTTCATGCTTGATTTACCCCTGCACATGATGTACCTATTTGGAGGTATGTCCCTTTTTTTCGGACTTTATTTACCCCTGCACATGATGTACCTATTCTTGGAGGTATATGTTCCTATTTTCATGCTTGATTTACCCCTGCACATGATGTACCTATTTGGAGGCATGTCCCTTTGTTTAAGACTTGATTTACCCCTGCACATTATGCACCTATTCTTGGAGGTATGTGTCCCTATTTTCATGTTTGATTTACCCCTTCACACAACACTAAATCTACCTCATCACATGTGATTTCTGAAACTGTCTAGTACACAAGAAAAAAATACTGCATGATCAAGATTAATAGCGACAAAAATAATGTAAAGGGAGAGGACACACATCCTACATCTCCGTTTTTCAGGCTATTGATTCACAGGAGGTTACTACGCTATTGGCCCTAGGGCCTTTACAAGCCTAGACATGTGATACCCTTGTTTCCTTATTTACCAAGAGATCTAGTCTACATTAGCATGCCAGTCTATGATCAGCACCGACTGCCCTTATCCAAGAGGGATGGACATAGATGAAACCCCCAGGGTAAATTTATGGGCTCCCATCCAGTTGTCCAAGTTACACTTAAACAGGGTAATTGAGCAGCTCTGTTTTATATTACTTGGGAGTTTGTTCCAGAGGAATGGCAAACTCTGTGAGGTTTAATGTCGCACGCTAGGTTAAGGTCCCTAGAGTGAGTGACTCTTGTCCCACTTGATGTGCAGCATGTCCATTCACGTACAGACCGAAAATACTTCACAGGCCAGGCACAAGTCGCCTCTAAGCAGTGTATATGATACAGAGAACAGTGACAGTGCCTTCAGTCTTGTCCATGTAGCTCATGTGATGAAGGCCCCCAAATTTTCTTTGTAAAAAACCTCTGAGGTGTCTCCAGCTTCTGCAGGTGTCTGGTGAGGTACATACAGAAGGGAGCATTGTACTCTATTACTGGTTTGATGAGAGACCTAGTACAGGGGAGTTATAACCTCTTTCACTTTGGATGCTATGCCCTTACTTATAAGGTATGAAACATAGAAAGCCTTTCTTACTGCTGTATATACAATGATCAAAGTTAAGGCTGCTATCACCTTACATTCCCAAATCTCTCATGACTGTGTTTGAACTTAGGGGGGAGTTATTGATGATGTAATTTTCAGGGACTTCTCTGTAGCCGAAGGGGATGATAATTTTTTTTTACATTGTTTAAGTCAAAGGCTTTGGCACCAATCATTTGTCTGTGTAAGCCCAGTTTTTAGTATGTTGACATTGCTGGGGCATTCAGTGACTGCACCTAGTCTGCAGTCATCAGTGAACTTGATAAGCCACAGGCCATCTGTTTTCGCCTGAAGTTCTGAGAAGTAAATTCCAAACAGTAGGGGCCCCAACACAGATCCTTCTGGAACACCACTAGTAACAGGTCTGCTGGAAGAGGTGAAATCCCCAACTTTGACTATATGCATTCTATCAGTGAGCCAGTTGGCTACCCATCTAATGATGTATGTGTTAATCCTCAGCTCAGTGAGTTTCTCAATGATGCCTGAGTGGGGAATTGTGTCAACGGCTTTTGGTAAGTAAAGATAGGCAGTACGTATTGTTTGCCTTCATACAGAGGTTTGATCACATTCTCAAAGAAGTTCATCAGGTTTAACAGGGCTGATCTACCCTTAACAAAAACCAGATTGGGCTGGGTCAAGAGTTTGCAGGTCTCCTATATCCTTGTTGGTAAGGTCCATGATGATTCTCTCCATGGCCTTACAGATAAGGCTGGCTAGGCTTATGGGTCTATAATTCCCCAGGGTTGGTTGAAGGACTCTCTCTGTGCAAGGGGATTATGGTTGCTGCTTTCCATTCATGTGGGACAAAGCCAGTACTTAGACTGTGTTTGAGGAGACTACCCAATGGTTACACTAACTCCTGTTTTAGACTGGTTAGCAAGCAGCTTGGGATGTTATCCAGTCCCATAGAGGCTGTGTTTTTGGCCTTGGAAAATGCAGTTTTGACCTTCTCTTTGGAGATACTTGGTAGAGGACTGGTGACAGGTATACTTTGGCTTATGATTGATGGAGAGGGGGTGGGGGTGGGGGGGGCTGAAGTTTTCACCAAACCTGTCTGCTAGTAGGTTGACAGTTTTCACAGGTTCAGTATGAGTGGTACTGTCCACTATTAATTCAGCAGAAATCTTTTCCTTCCCTTTTAGATTTCAGATGTAGCTAAAGAATGCCTTGTGATTATCCTTAGCTAGGGATGCTAATTAAATATTGTAATTAGCTTTAGAGGACTTTATAAGATGCCTAACTTGCTTGTTCAAGCTGTGGAGGGTGTTCTTCCTCTGCTGAGACTGTTCCCTCTTGTTCTTTGGCAGCAGTTTCTTTCCCTTATTATATAACCTATTTATGTTGGATGTCCACCAGGGTGGCTTTTTTTTTTTTTTTCATAAGGACCTTGTTTTGATCCGTTGTGCTATGGCTGAGTCTATACATTTGTACAGGTGTTTATACAGAGCAATACTATACACGAGTCATTGCTGTCAGTGGTAACAGGGCATTTGAAACTATTTATGCCATCACTTAGGAGGCTATAGTTTGCTTTGGAGAAAATTTTCAACCTTTTTGCTACTGAGGGGAAGGTCAGGTATGATTGTTACTTCAAACAAGACTGACTTATGATCGGACTTTACCAGGGAGGAGGGCCCCACACATGGAGTGGTGCGATGATCCCCCATGTTGGTGAGTACTAGGTCAAGGACATTAGACCACTTTGTGGGGATGTAGACTATCTGTTCCTGGGAATTTGTGTTAACAAAGTCTAGGAACCTTAGGGAAGCATGTTTGTGCTCATATATGTTTCCCAGTCGATGGAAGGATAGTTAGTGTCACCCATGACCAGGGTGTTTGGCTTTATTGTGAGTAACTCAAGTAGGTCCAGATAGGCAGTGTGGATTTTGTGGTTCATGGTGGGGACCTATAGCTAACAATGATGTTGGGGGGGGATCTTTCCAACAGTTAGCGGGACTTGGAGTAACTTTAGGATGTTGTACTGTTTAGCCAGTCTTGAGGCATATTTGTCTTTGACGAAGATGGATGCACCTCCTCTGAGCAGCAGACAGAGGATTAATGTCAACCTTCCCACAAGCAGAGGAAGTCTTCAGCATATCAACATTATATTTCCGTCCCAATACGTGTATCCAGTTGTTTGCTCGTTTAAAAAAAAAAAAAAAGAGGTTTCCTATTAAAAAATATGTACCTGCAACTGTGTTTCTCAGTGGCCTTAAAGATGAATTTCATTCATGCTGTTTCTCTACTGTCAAAGTGAAGACATGTGCTTAACAAAAGATGGAACAATGAAATGTTACTCTAGTGTTAAAAGTGAGTAAAGCAGTGACCACCCATTCTATCTTCCTTATAAAAAACAAGGTAAGAATAGTGTAAGAGAAGAAATAAACCTGATGATGATAATGCATTGTCACATCCTTAAAAAAATGTTGTACATCTTGGCAGTGTCAACAGCATTGACAGCCTTCTTGGCAACTAATTATTCGACTGTCACTGTGAAAGTCGATAAACTGTTGTCACAACATCATTTTGAAGGTTTAATTACACTCAACTATACCATTAACAAAGTGACTGATGCATTACTTCTTGTATTACTAATTTTTTAATCTGTTTGGGGTGATGGTGGTACTATACGGTCTGCAAAGTTGTTACATACTTGTTTTGCAGTTCAGGCAGTGATTTGCAGTATCATAAAAACCTCAACATGGTATAATGATTAAGTAAGATACAAATCTAGCAGATGGGAAATGCTTAATCAATTAGTAAAGTAAAGTTCTGAGAACTGAGAGTGCATTAGTAAAAGCTGGATATCAACTACCAGTGTGGTTACACACAGTTTAGCTTTGCATTGTCTTTGACTACAGGTCTCCATTACAGTAACCCAACCCCCTTAAAGAAGATACTTTGTAAAGCAAACAATAGCAGAATTCCAGGCTTCCTGTTTACATACTGTTGGTTAGCAGATGATTCTGCTGCAGTGGACTCAGTGGATGTGCGCTTCCAAGACCATGCTGGCCTGACAGTGTGGGGTGACTGATTCCGTGTTGCGATGTTGTTGTCACTGGAGTTGGAGATTGCACCTTCTCCTTGTCCCAAGATGAGTCACTTCCACCTGAAGAAGGAGGGGGGAGTATGGTTAGTC